>NW_018408684.1:662936-669882 GCF_002113885.1 Mizuhopecten yessoensis
AACATCAGAAACAGCAACATTAACAGCTTCACCATCAATAACAACAACAGCAGAAACAGCAACATTTACAGCTTCACCATCAATAACAACCACACCAGTAACAGCATTATTTACAGCTTCACCATCAAACACAACAGCATAAAAGCAACACGCTGAACGCTGCAAAGCAACGAATTTAAAGTATGCTAATGTACAAAAATGACATTGACGACGAGGACGACGAAGACGACGAGGACAAAATAACAACAAAATGCTGATGGCAAAACAACCACAACACAAGAAACAGCAACAAAACAGCAGCATGACAGAATCAAACTGAAAGGTGTACAACAGCGAATTTAAAGTACATTTAGCAATGAATGATATAACGTGGTTGTCATTTGCGGTTCAACGTTTGCGACGCCTTGATACACGCTCTGAAACATTGGGCAGTAAAACCCCACAAACGCAAATTGCGGAAACAACTGTTCGAAACTTGAGGGGAAAATAAGTAGGCAAATTAGAAACCATAAATGTTTGCCTGTCACTTAATATAAATAATCTACAATATACGTTTGAATGTGTATGGCTATATGCATTGCCTCGCACAGTTAATAATTGTATCCGTGCATGCTCTTACACATTAATCTCCTACTGATATGAGGCTAAATAAGATATGCATGCTGTGATTTTATTTACTTTGTTAATTGTTATGCCTTAATCAAATAACAGAACGTAATACAGTAGATGGCTGTACATTTTGAACTTTTTAGAGACGATGACGTCATCAGCATTGCTATCCCGGTAAATAAGCCCCGGGCACAAATAGCACCGCAGAACTTTAGAAAATGTTTCTGCTCATAATGAGTGTATCAGGCAAAATAAATGAAATTTCACAACTAATGACCAATTATTTTAGAATCCGACACATCTGGCCCTTTAAGTCCAAATGACGATATACTGACTTGGAACCTTTCAATATGAAACAAACAATACTAGTTACACTATTCCACTGACAGAGGTATTATTTTGCTGTAAAATAGACCTTAATGATACTTCGTTAACCTCGTTTAACCATCCAATATACCAGATAGACTCAGAGTAGGCTTCCTCTGTATGATTGATTGATTGATTTATTCCCGCTTCACTACCGAGTAGTTCGGTTATCCAACAGACGATGATAGACAAGAAAAGGAGTAGAAGGGATAAAGTATGAAGAGGAGGGATAGGAAAGGGAGACAAAGGAGAGAAGAAACCGTCTATCATATATGTATTAATGTATAAATATAATTCGTGTAAGTCGAATCCTAAACTTAATGTGTTCCTTAACCACACACTAGTCGTATAGCACCACAAAGTCTGGACCGGAAGTGAGGTACTAAGCCGCCGCAGGTCACATCATGAACCAAACAGTCCTTAAATATGCATAATCGAATTTCGCTCAGGTTTTCCGCATCCCCGGTATATGTTAAGACGAAATCGACGATTCGGTATATTTCATCTTGAAGATGATACAGGATATACTGCGGCCAGTGATACACATTAAAATAATTGTGCAGCAGTGCAACGGTAACATTGGCCGGCTTTGAAGTCGGACGCCGCTCGTTTGCAATCTTCAAAGAACAGGTACCATCCTTGAGAATGGTCAGTTTCTTTTGTTACCAAACTCAAATAAAATAGTTTATGGTAGGCTTTTTTATTTTATATTCCAGCGGTACAGTGAACGTTCGTCAGCGAAACACACACAAGTTCTATGATTTTAAACAGAAACCACTAGCTTGTGGTCAGTTGTGTTGTCGTTGGTGAAATTCCTGCTGTAATAGCTCCGGACAAAAGTCTCTTCGGAAAATTGGTGTTTTAAACTCTGATCTAATTCCTTTGTAATAAACCAATGATGTAGATATTTGAGTAAGACTTCCGTTTTACCACACACCAGTTACACTGTTATTATAAAATTGACCGTACTTCGAGTACCGTTATGCACATATTTTTGATGGATTTTTATTCAACCAATATCTTTTTATTTTGATTAAATTAAATAAACTTCTACGTCTTTCTTGTTTTTGGCGGGTTTTCCATTTAAACATGTTTGAACTTGGGGTTTTTTCACACCACTCTTAACTTGTCTTTTTTTAATTTCATCAGTTTCTCCACGGGACATATATATATACATAAGGTATATATGTGTGTATGTATAACTCAACGTGTATACATATCCTGTAGCGTGCAAGTCGAGACGAATAACCGACCTCCAATTTAAAACATGTCAATCAAACACACAAAAAAACGAATACTACTTAAGAAAAATACATAAAAACGGCGCATTGCGGCAAATAATTCTGAACCACCCTAGTACACCTAAACAGCATAGAGTCAGACCACTCTTAGACAATGCTGTTTTTGGTCATTCAATTACACGAAGCTTACGTCTGAAAACATTTTGAAAGCATCTTGGTTAATTTTAGTATTGGTAAGCATAACCTAGCAGTCAGTTCAGCAGATTTGTTAGCTACAGGCATTGCCCCCTAAATCTCAGTCCTTTTAACGATTCGTCCATAACGATGGAGATTTATTGTAATGAACTGATTCTCCCTGGTTTGATGCTTTCAATTGGTTTCTGTTTCTTTGAGAGAAAAACAGCGAGATGGAAGCAGAGAGCAGAAAACACAGAGGGAACTTATAGACACTTAAAAAGTACGCAGACAAACCGAAAGCAGACAGAAGGAGCGGAGACAGACAGAGGAATGACTGATTAAAGGAGAAACACATACAAAATAAGAACACAAAATATCTTCAAAATGTTTTCGCGAGACAAATTATTCCAAAACAATGCTGTTTTCTTCTGATGGTCTGTTATAAGTCTTTCCATTCTCGATTCTTCATGAGTTACGCATACCCACACTTTACACCTCTAGAATTTGTCAGCACAGAATCGACGGCAAAGTGTGCGCCACTTTATGTAGGAGACAAGAGGACTTGTTTGATACATTAATGAACATCAAAAGAATATCGCTGTCGCGTAACGGTAATAATGACTTACTTTGAAGTCTGGTGTCGCTCTTTTCTCTTCAAAGGGCAAGTTTAAGCCTTGCGATTAGCCAGTAGCTTTTATTTTAGACCAATCAAATAGCTAGCCCCGTGCCTTAAATTTTGTCTTGACATATTCCAGGGGTACAAAGAGAGTGTCCGTGTGCGTGACCCCTGGAGTATCGATCGAGGGTCACGTGCGTATTAGCAATCTTTACAAACATTTGAATGAAGGGTGCCTTTTTGAATGTCGTATATACTTTTCTCAAAGCGGCAAATATTGTTTAATGATTTACTTAGTTTACGACAGGCCTTTTTAATGAGTTGTTTATTTCTGTCAGGACCAATAACGGATTCAAATGTTGTATATTATTAACTATTTTCAAAATAAAATATCAAAAAAGAATCTTCAAAATCACTTTCGATTGGTCCCTTCAAATCAAATCAAAGCATAACAGCTGAGTTGTATTGATCCTGCAGTAACATAAACACGCTGACCGCCATACCTGTACAACTCATGCAGTAACCTAAACACGCTGACCGCCATACCTGTAAAACTCCTGCAGTAACATAAACACGCTGACCGCCATACCCGTAAAACACCTGCAGTAACATAAACACGCTGACCGCCATGCCTGTAAAACTCCTGCAGTAACATAAACACGCTGACCGCCATACCTGTAAAAAACCTGCATTAACATAAACACGCTGACCGCAATACCTGTAAAACTCCTGCAGTAACATAAACACGCTGACCGCCATACCTGTAAACCTCCTGCAGAAACATAAACACTCTGACTGCCATACCTGTAAAACACCTGCAGTAACATAAACACGCTGACCGCCATACCTGGAAAACTCCTGCAGTAACATAAACACGCTGACAGCGATACCTGTAAAACTCCTGCAGTAACATAAACACGCTGACCGCTATAACTGTAAAACTCCTGCAGTAACATAAATACGCTGACCGCCATACCTATAAAACTCCGTGTAGAAAGTAATCAACTGTTAACCTTTGCACTACTTCCATGTTAAAGTAACATAAACACGCTGACCGCCATACCTGAAAAACTCCTGCAGTAACATAAACACGCTGACCGCTATACCTGCAAAACTCCTGCAGTAACATAAACACGCTGACCGCTATACCTGCAAAACTCCTGCAGTAACATAAACACGCTGACAGCGATACCTGTAAAACTCCTGCAGTAACATAAACCCGCTGACCGCCATACCTGTAAAAAACCTGCATGAACATAAACACGCTGACCGCAATACCTGTAAAACTCCTGCAGTAACATAACCACGCTGACCGCCATACCCGTAAACCTCCTGCAGAAACATAAACACGCTGACCGCCATCCCTGTAAAACTCCTGCAGTAACATAAACACGCTGCCCGCTATACCTGTAAAACTCCTGCAGTAACATAACCACGCTGACCGCCATACCCGTAAACCTCCTGCAGAAACATAAACACGCTGACCGCCATCCCTGTAAAACTCCTGCAGACACATAAACACGCTGACCGCCATACCTGTAAAAAACCTGCATTATCATAAACACGCTGACCGCAATACCTGTAAAACGCCTGCAGTAACATAAACACGCTGACCGCCATACCCGTAAAACACCTGCAGTAACATAAACACGCTGACCGCTATACCTGGAAAACTCCTGCAGTAACATAAACACGCTGACAGCGATACCTGTAAAACTCCTGCAGTAACATAAACACGCTGCCCGCCATACCTGTAAAACTCCTGCAGACACATAAACACGCTGACCGCCATACCTGTAAACCTCCTGCAGTAACATAAACACGCTGACCGCCATACCTGTGAAACACCTGCAGTAACATAAACACGCTGACCGCCATACCTGAAAAACTCCTGCAGTAACATAAACACGCTGACAGCGATACCTGTAAAACTCCTGCAGTAACATAAACACGCTGCCCGCTATACCTGTAAAACTCCTGCAGTAACATAAACCCGCTGACCGCCATACCTGTAAAACTCCTGCAGAAACATAAACACGCTGACCGCCATCCCTGTAAAACTCCTGCAGTAACATAAACACGCTGCCCGCCATACCTGTAAAACTCCTGCAGTAACATAAATACGCTGACCGCCATACCTATAAAACTCCGTGTAGAAATTAATCAACTGTTAACCTTTGCACTACTTCCATGTTAAATTTTAATAAAAGCACGACAAGAAGTAGTAAACAACATTCATGCTATCAAAACTTAACGAAATGACGGGTTACCTGTTAACGATTATAAGACTCTTTCATGCACACGGGTGTAGGATAGGGACATTTCACCCGAGTTTTTATTCAAATTTGATAAAACCCGCGTTTTATTGTTATGAATAGGGGAATCCCCCCGTCTCAGCCCTAGGGCGGAGACGGATAAATCTAGCACCGGCAAAACGGGAGATAAATCTGTCAGGTGTAGGAGAAAAGGAAATCTCACACCGGTAAAAATGCGGATACACCTGTCCAAGGTAAGAGAATAATAGAATTTCTCACTCCCTTTGGGATGAGATAAGGGAATCTCAACAAGAGGGGGTGGGGTGGGGGTGGGGGTGGGGATATTCTTATGTTGCAAAACACGAGGCTTAGCCGAGTGTTTGGCAACTAAAGAATCTTTCCCCGAGGGTTGAGATTCCCCTATCTTCACCCACAAGGGGGTGAATTCTTCTTTTTCTCTTACCCTGTTTTCCTAATGTGTATCATAAACACAATGTAATGATATCGTTACATGCTAAATTCAGGGTTGATGTGACGTTGATGGATTATTGACGTGACGTCATTGTATTGTTAAGGGGACGTCATATCATTGTTATGAATGGGGGAATCCCCCCATCTCAACCCTAGGGTGAGACAAGAAAATCTCACACCGGTAAAAGTGTGGATACACCTGACCAGAGTAAGAGAAAGAAATTTCCTTCAACCCTTTCTTACCCTTGACAGCTCTATTTGACACACAGGGAAATGAGAGAAAATTATATTTGCATGTATATAGTTTTGGTTTTGGATATGTTTTAACTTTGAAATAGTTATCGCCAACGTACATTATGTATTTACACTAGGAACAAGAAAGAGATATTTCCAATTTGTTTTGTTCAAACAGAGGTCAGAATAAAAGTACACGGTTTTCTTATGAGGAGGGGTGCACGTGCCTTTATTACATCGACCGGTTGAGATGGAGGCTCGTACCAGGACAGATAATTATGATGTCATAGAACTACTTTGTATCGAGTATTCAATTTGTTCCGGGAGTGATTTCCAGAAAATTTATTTAAATATGTTCTTTAATTTAAAAGAAAAAATCTTATTAAGTAAATTGTACTGCGCTGACGGATCTCAGTATGTTCAGGAATCCTCATTAATCGTACGCGTCTTAAAAACATATTTTGAAGGAGGTCACACGCCTATATTTACATTTGCATGGCATTGTCACTATATAGCCTCTTTTAGAGCTGTGTCGTTGATGGGACTTTGATTACCATGCCGCACGAGACATAATTACCATGCCGCACGAGACACAATTCTTAGCGTATTAATTACAACACTGACCGGAACTACAATATCAAATGTAAATAAAAATGACGGCTGCTGAAATATCGCTGGGCATTTTGAGATTTGATCATGTCATTGTAAATTTATGTGCAAAATAAAAAATAAAATAAAAAACACTTTTTTTTCAACGAAAACAAGACCAAGGTCTGCAATATCGTACAAAGTGCACATCGGTTGAAATCACCAATGCCGGCAATGGAAACAATTTTAACGCTCATGCAATTTATCAGAAATATTGTCTGTTACACTGCACTGATCAACAGGGGTTCGTTATAAATGTCTGAAATACACATATTCTATAGACCTACTGACACATATGTTACAGACCTACTGATATGAGTCACAGCACA
>NW_018408684.1:670106-728540 GCF_002113885.1 Mizuhopecten yessoensis
TTTCAGCTCAGATTTCTATTGAAAAACTGGAATCACCCTATAGACATATCATACGCAATTGTATTGATACTAAATTGTGGAATAAATTTGAAGTGTTTGTTAAAATGTCAAAGTACTACTTTGTTTGCCAATCAGCACGCGACAATACGCTGTTCAAACTATTGAACGAAATTGTGTGGACTGTCGATAAGGCCGGCATTTTTAATTTTAATTACAAATTAAAAGTTAAAAAAGAATATAAGAGGCAGAGAAAACGTTAATATAAGTATTGAACTGTTTTTGTATGATATTTATGATCTATTTGAATGACACAGCCTTGCAAGCAAACAAATCATAATGCGCTAGCGCGCATTATGTTGTTTGCTTGCAAAGCTGTGTCATTCAAATAGATCATAAATACCATACAAAAACAGTTCAATGCTTAAGTGAACAAGAGCGGCATCTTCGCATGAGGTAGGTTTAAACGACAAGATAGTATATGTGAAAATGAAATGAAACTTAATTATTAGGTTAAATTGAATTTAAAGCAAGAAGTAATTGAATTCTGATAATCATGATATGAAAATGAATGCCACATCGTGCTTTTTTGTCAAAGAAACTGTAAAATAAACATAGCAAATAAAAACAAAATTAAAAAAAGAGGAAAAAGAAATGTAACATTAATTTTACTGATATTAATGTTGCTTACATGAAGTGCTATTTGACTTTTCAATCAAGTATTATTTAATACAAAACAAGAGTAATTGATATAAGTTGAATAACTTGTTTCGTAATTGTTTCAAATAAGTAAAGTTTATGTAAACAATGTATAGTATAACCGGAAAAAAATCAATATATTTTTGGTTATTGAGTAAATACAATGTGTCCAAGACTTGGATGGTTTTTAAAGGTATGGTTGAATAAGAAGAAAATACCATGGTGTTTTCTTAAATGTTTGGAAGGAACAATTAATATTACGGCATAAGTTAGGCATGTAATTCTGTTTGTATGATTATAATGTTGAATGTGTATAATTAAAATCTATTACTCACAGTCGACTTGGGGTCGCCCTTTACTTTTATAACTTTCGCTCTCACAAACGATGTTATCGTTTTAACTTCCAGTAAAATTAAAGGGAATAAGACCGCTACTTGCGCGCCCTTATGTCAGAGTTATGGCATTAAGGTACAAAAACAGTACGGTAACGAACGAAAAAGCATGCTTCATTATTTTCTCATTTTTACATCCTTCCGTGTGAGTGGACTATTTTGTTTTGTTCTGCTGGATATCTCAGCACAAATAATCATGTTTTTTTTATGACAGTGATATTTTATAAGGTCTTTCTTCCTTCAAGCCACGTCATGCCCAAATAGCTAAAGCAACAATAAATTACCAATTTAATTGCAATTCTGCAGAAACACTATTGCAGTAAAATTTAAAAGTGATTGTCATTGAATTTCTTTGAAAAAGTGAAGGTTCAGTTGAATCTTTTGTTGAGCGGATTAAAAGATTATTGGATTTGGCTTTTTCAAACAGACAAAATTGGCAATCTCAAAGAAAATAAAAATGTAAGGGTATGGGATCGCACACATAGAAGTGTTATGCATGAAGTAAAAGAAGTACATGTACATATATCTTGGTCAATAATTAAACGACCATATTTTTTTCACCTGAGATTTTACCGTGTACCGTTGTTAAGTGCTTGTTTCGGTACTATGATGTTGATCTGTATATCCGCTGGATATATCATTAAAACGAGATACTTAGTGGTTATAACGTGATACTTAGTCGTTATAACGATATTCTAAGTCGTTATAATGTGATACTTAATCGTTATAACGATATATTAGTCGTTATAACGAGATAATAGGTCGTTTTAACGAGATACTAAGTCGTTATAATGTGAAACTTAATCGTTATAACGATATATTAGTCGTTAAAACGAGATAATAAGTCGTTTTAACGAGAAACTTAGTCATTATAACGAGATAGTTCGTCGTTAAATCGATATAATAATCCGTTATAACGATATAGTTGGTCGTTTATAACGATATACTTAGTCGTTATAACGATATATTTAGTCATTATAACGAGATGCTAAGTCGTTATAACGATACACTTAGTCATTATAACGAGATAATAAGTCGTTATAACGAGATACTTAGTCATTATAACGAGATAATAAGTCGTTATAACGAGATACTTAGTCATTATAACGAGATAGTTCGTCGTTAAATCGATATAATAATCCGTTATAACGATATAGTTGGTCGTTTATAACGATATACTTAGTCGTTATAACGATATATTTAGTCATTATAACGAGATGCTAAGTCGTTATAACGATACACTTAGTCATTATAACGAGATAATAAGTCGTTATAACGAGATACTTAGTCATTATAACGAGATAATAAGTCGTTATAACGAGATACTTAGTCATTATAACGAGATAGTTCGTCGTTAAATCGATATAATAATCCGTTATAACGATATAGCTGGTCGTTTATAACGATATACTTAGTCATTATAACGATATATTTAGTCATTATAACGAGATGCTAAGTCGTTATAACGATACACTTAGTCATTATAACGAGATAATAAGTCGTTATAACGAGATACTTAGTCATTATAACGAGATAATAAGTCGTTATAACGAGATACTTAGTCATTATAACGAGATAGTTCGTCGTTAAATCGATATAATAATCCGTTATAACGATATAGCTGGTCGTTTATAACGATATACTTAGTCATTATAACGATATATTTAGTCATTATAACGAGATGCTAAGTCGTTATAACGATACACTTAGTCATTATAACGAGATAATAAGTCGTTATAACGAGATACTTAGTCATTATAACGAGATAATAAGTCGTTATAACGAGATACTTAGTCATTATAACGAGATAGTTCGTCGTTAAATCGATATAATAATCCGTTATAACGATATAGCTGGTCGTTTATAACGATATACTTAGTCATTATAACGATATATTTAGTCATTATAACGAGATGCTAAGTCGTTATAACGATACACTTAGTCATTATAACGAGATAATAAGTCGTTATAACGAGATACTTAGTCATTATAACGAGATAATAAGTCGTTATAACGAGATACTTAGTCATTATAACGAGATAGTTCGTCGTTAAATCGATATAATAATCCGTTATAACGATATAGCTGGTCGTTTATAACGATATACTTAGTCATTATAACGATATATTTAGTCATTATAACGAGATGCTAAGTCGTTATAACGATA
This sequence comes from Mizuhopecten yessoensis, assembly GCF_002113885.1. Lineage (NCBI taxonomy): Eukaryota > Metazoa > Mollusca > Bivalvia > Pectinida > Pectinidae > Mizuhopecten > Mizuhopecten yessoensis. The sequence goes on from NW_018408684.1 coordinate 673,362, forward strand.
CACTTAGTCATTATAACGAGATAATAAGTCGTTATAACGAGATACTTAGTCATTATAACGAGATAATAAGTCGTTATAACGAGATACTTAGTCATTATAACGAGATAGTTCGTCGTTAAATCGATATAATAATCCGTTATAACGATATAGCTGGTCGTTTATAACGATATACTTAGTCATTATAACGATATATTTAGTCATTATAACGAGATGCTAAGTCGTTATAACGATACACTTAGTCATTATAACGAGATAATAAGTCGTTATAACGAGATACTTAGTCATTATAACGAGATAATAAGTCGTTATAACGAGATACTTAGTCATTATAACGAGATAGTTCGTCGTTAAATCGATATAATAATCCGTTATAACGATATAGCTGGTCGTTTATAACGATATACTTAGTCATTATAACGATATATTTAGTCATTATAACGAGATGCTAAGTCGTTATAACGATACACTTAGTCATTATAACGAGATAATAAGTCGTTATAACGAGATACTTAGTCATTATAACGAGATAATAAGTCGTTATAACGAGATACTTAGTCATTATAACGAGATAGTTCGTCGTTAAATCGATATAATAATCCGTTATAACGATATAGCTGGTCGTTTATAACGATATACTTAGTCATTATAACGATATATTTAGTCATTATAACGAGATGCTAAGTCGTTATAACGATACACTTAGTCATTATAACGAGATAATAAGTCGTTATAACGAGATACTTAGTCATTATAACGAGATAATAAGTCGTTATAACGAGATACTTAGTCATTATAACGAGATAGTTCGTCGTTAAATCGATATAATAATCCGTTATAACGATATAGCTGGTCGTTTATAACGATATACTTAGTCATTATAACGATATATTTAGTCATTATAACGAGATGCTAAGTCGTTATAACGATACACTTAGTCATTATAACGAGATAATAAGTCGTTATAACGAGATACTTAGTCATTATAACGAGATAATAAGTCGTTATAACGAGATACTTAGTCATTATAACGAGATAGTTCGTCGTTAAATCGATATAATAATCCGTTATAACGATATAGCTGGTCGTTTATAACGATATACTTAGTCATTATAACGATATATTTAGTCATTATAACGAGATGCTAAGTCGTTATAACGATACACTTAGTCATTATAACGAGATAATAAGTCGTTATAACGAGATACTTAGTCATTATAACGAGATAATAAGTCGTTATAACGAGATACTTAGTCATTATAACGAGATAGTTCGTCGTTAAATCGATATAATAATCCGTTATAACGATATAGCTGGTCGTTTATAACGATATACTTAGTCATTATAACGATATATTTAGTCATTATAACGAGATGCTAAGTCGTTATAACGATACACTTAGTCATTATAACGAGATAATAAGTCGTTATAACGAGATACTTAGTCATTATAACGAGATAATAAGTCGTTATAACGAGATACTTAGTCATTATAACGAGATAGTTCGTCGTTAAATCGATATAATAATCCGTTATAACGATATAGCTGGTCGTTTATAACGATATACTTAGTCATTATAACGATATATTTAGTCATTATAACGAGATGCTAAGTCGTTATAACGATACACTTAGTCATTATAACGAGATAATAAGTCGTTATAACGAGATACTTAGTCATTATAACGAGATAATAAGTCGTTATAACGAGATACTTAGTCATTATAACGAGATAGTTCGTCGTTAAATCGATATAATAATCCGTTATAACGATATAGCTGGTCGTTTATAACGATATACTTAGTCATTATAACGATATATTTAGTCATTATAACGAGATGCTAAGTCGTTATAACGATACACTTAGTCATTATAACGAGATAATAAGTCGTTATAACGAGATACTTAGTCATTATAACGAGATAATAAGTCGTTATAACGAGATACTTAGTCATTATAACGAGATAGTTCGTCGTTAAATCGATATAATAATCCGTTATAACGATATAGCTGGTCGTTTATAACGATATACTTAGTCATTATAACGATATATTTAGTCATTATAACGAGATGCTAAGTCGTTATAACGATACACTTAGTCATTATAACGAGATAATAAGTCGTTATAACGAGATACTTAGTCATTATAACCAGATAGTTCGTCGTTAAATCGATATAATAATCCGTAATAACGATATAGTTGGTCGTTTATAACGATATACTTAGTCGTTATAACGATATATTTAGTCATTATAACGAGATGCTAAGTCGTTATAACGATACACTTAGTCATTATAACGAGATAATAAGTCGTTATAACGAGATACTTAGTCATTATAACGAGATAATAGGTCGTTATAAAGAGATACTTAGTCGTTATAACGAGATGCTTAATCGTTATAACGATATACGTAGTCGTTATAATGACATACTAAGTCGTTATAACGATATGGTTGCTCGTAATAATGAGATACCTAGTCGATACTACGAGAAAGGAAGTCAAATTATAGATAAATAATTAACACGATGCTAAACAATAGAATATAAACCATGCTGTAGTAGCCTGTTAAATAATGACGTCAAGTTCATGATGGTTCATGATGATTCATGACCTTCAGTCTATGAAAATATGGAAGATTCATGACAACAGACTAGATGTATAGGATTGGTGACAACAGGCGAGATGAATATCTATAATTGATTATTGACAATAGGCCAGGTAGATAAAGTAGGCTTACTACTATGAAATCGCTGACAACATACTAGATAAATAAACAACAGCTCATGACAATAGGGTATATACATATGTGATGGTTAAAAACATACGAGATATATATTTCATGTCTATATTAGTTCATAATAACAGGGAAATTAAATACTTGATTCTGGACAACAGATGAGATAGATATATAATAGTTAATGATAACATAATAGGTAAATACAGTACTTGATTCGCGAGAGAGGAGATAAATGTATAATACATAATGATAATAGGATAAAACAAAACTTGAAAACAGACTAGATAAATATATGGTAAAAAATGATAAAAGGTTAAACTTTAGTAATGGCAACAGAAGTGTTAAGACTGGGGGAGTGTTAACATGTGGAAAAGCATCCAAACTTATAATTGAAAGAATTGGTTTGTATCGTTAAGTACTCAATTTGAGTAAGCATTTCTTAATTTGGAACAAAGATTGTGTTATTCTATGGGAAAGGAATTTTCAATATAGTCACAAAATAAAAGATTTTTTACATATGATGTTAAATGTCAGACTTACGTCTTATTTAAAAAACAAAAACACATATATCATCCCTAATCAAAGGTCTCGTGAAGAACAAACAATTAATTTCCAACAAAGATCAATATTCCTTATCGCACAATGCAATGACATGTGTAATTTTGGATCACGAGACCGGGCACAGATTTCCAGATTCTGTTATTATTAGCAACGTCCCTGCACGCAAAAGTGTCTATACCTATTACACAATCGTATTGGTTTCTTCTCCCAGACGTCAACGTAATGTAGGGAAATAATCAACTTCGGAATAACATTGTAACGTTGGACGACCGGTCGGTAGCTGAGAGAATACAGAACGATTTGTTATACAATATCTACAAGTTTATTTACAATAATTATTGAAGAAAACCCCCATAAGTATGTACTCACACTCACAACCACACATTCATACATTCAACACTAAATGTCATTACTCCGGTTGGTGGAGTCACAGTTGCCGCTTGTATACCAATAGTTCCACTGTCCATGTGGGCAATACCCAATACAATATGGAAAGGATCCGATGGACTAAACAAGTCTCACAAACTTGTGTTCCGCTTCACCATATATTCCACGTCCGCTAATCATGGATATATACCCCACCGCAGAAGGGTTTAGCACCGATGTGCTGAGAACGGTCTAGCACCGATGTGCTATAATGCAGGCCTCCGGCTCCGCAGATGACCTGAGGACTGCTGCCTCACTGACGAATGACGTCAGTACAACTATGAGTTGTCTGCCCTTGTAGAACTGACCCACTGTGTGTAGCACCAGTTGTCTGCCCTTGTGGAACTGACCCAATGTGTGTCGCGCCAGTTGTCTCGTCCACATTCCTCTCACCTACCAACCCGTTCATGGAAATCTATAATTAATGAACATACATACTAACACTATTGCCCATACACACAATACAGTAAAACCTAGTTATAATATCACCGTAAATAGTACATGTAAATATACATTGACTCACTACATAGATATATCAATGTATGGACGTTAGTACCAAGCATGTGCATGTATTTGATTAACACTTATTATGCGGACTAATTATAATATATCCAACTAGATAAATTATAATAAGGAATCCTAACCACAATAATATCGGATATCAACACTAATGGATAGATACCGTAATCTTACAGAAAGTGCCTCACGCTTACCTGTACAATCACTAATGCGTAACACCTGCGTACGTGCATTAAAGTATTTAAACTAACATTTCGATCTCTTATACAAGTATAACATATGTATACTAAATCATAGATATATATACATATTCATAATATGGATACTTAGTTAATATAGTAGGGTACTAACATGCATATCCCTATATACAATACATGTAAACAATGTTCCGCATGAACGAACCGCACCTACATATTAACGATACAAAGTACATGCACATGAATTAGCTTATTGCGGTCATTCACCAGTAACTGATGCAACATATATAGGTATAATTAGCAACAAAATCACTATAATACTGACTTACCACATCTCGGGTGTTATGCGTCTGAATTCCGGGTGGTTTTTATGGCACGTTGACATACACGTCCATCTTGGATAGATCGGCTCTCGTGTAGTATTTTACCACTCTCGGACGCTCTCGCAAACGCATACTCACCTCGAAGCGGGAATATTTAAAAACTGAGATTCATGCAAATAAGTATAAAACAATATACATTATCAATACTAACATAAATATATATATACAACATCTGTACCAATATGCGATCGTGACAAATATAACATAGCAAATATACTGTTACACAGCGTTATTGGTGCCATTCGCAAGTTGCCCTTAAAGCGGAGTTTTCGCGACAAGCTTGTTAAAGTATTATAAAACCACTGACAAAACAACGCCATTCGACATACTGTGAAGAAGAACATGTGTCATTAGAAAAGTGCAATGTGACAAATTGATTCCAATTTGCTTTGTACCGATCATCTCAACCCAATCTCTACGATGCTTTGTTTTCCTGAATCACGCTGCGGGGGTTTCATAAAACTCCGACGCTATCGAAACGAATTTAATATTGTCTTTGTCAAGGTTTAAGGTAGCCTAGCATGTACATAACACATTTTGTGAAACTTTCGGCTTAAAAAAAAATACCAGTCGCCGCATGTGCACAACGAGTTTTCAACGCTATGAGTGGCATCACCTTTAACAATATATATATATACATTGAGTCAGTCAAGCCATTTTACAGGAAATAGTTTTGATTTTTTCCTGGTAAGCAATTAAACAGCTGTTCAATGGAAAATATTTTCATTTCTACTGAACTGGACTCAATATACCTACTTAACACTGTAAAGGTTATTTTTCAATGAACTTTTCAGTTGGCGTATGAATACATCAGCACATTATCAACCTGATAACTCTGTTATTCCGCGGAGCGCGGGAAGTAGTTCCATTCTTAGATTGTTTTATAATTATTATTTCTGTTAGAAGTATTCAATTGAATTTAAAATAAAATTTATATCTTAATTTGCTTATTCATCTTACCAGGACGACGTCTCACAGTGAGTTATGACGTTATAAGTTTTGATACCTTCCGTGGTGTTAGACTTGCACAAGACCGATATTTTAGAAATTATCCGAACAAGTATGTATATTATGAATGTAAATATAAGGATATAATCCCATTTTGTTGAGGTTTATGGGGTATAAACCTCAATGGGTATTAAGACAAATTCAAAATGAACTGCTTTGCAGTTCATAAAATTTGTCTCCAGACCATTTGAGGTTTATACCCCATAAACCTCGACAAAATGGGATTCAATCCTTAAGTAAATGATATCTTTAGCCATAAGGTTTCTAACTACGGTGTGGTTTACAGAATGAAAATAGATTGTTCTTACACATTTCCTGCCTTTGAAGGAGGCATGTTGGTGTATGTGTCTCATAGTAGTAGCACGTATATGATGCCAATTGCAGAGTGCTACCTCATTGCAACACGATGCTGACAGCACCAAGCAAAAAATCCTTCCAGACAGATTTGCATTTTAACACTTTTCAATTAAATGATGATGTCGCCACTATAAACTGCTTTATAACTGTACTTTTGTCTTTGATGCAATGACGCTTGATCAAAGTCGGCACGAGGCTTGATATGTTAAAACAATGGCTGGCAGGCAGCTGACTTAACAAAGGACCGGTCAATAATATAGAGTTGTTTCGTGCCTTAATCAGACACAAATGTAGTATGCTCGAGCTGTTCGTCTCAAAACGGGAGCGAAATAGGTTTGGCTGTTGAATGATAAGATTTTTTCAAGCAATTATCAAAACTGCTGACCTTGCAATTATTACACATTTTTATCAGTTGGCAATTGCAGAAAATTTCGACAAGTGTTCCTGGGAATAACAATAATAAAAGGAAAACATTGATCATCTACAGCGGCGCATAACAGCCATTCCAATTAATCGGTCAGTGGTTTTGACTTTTAAGAAGAACACTTTGATTGGCTGACAAATGGGTTGTAAACGCAGCCGAATTCGGTCAGATAAAATGTTTTCAGCAGAAATCATAACCATGACACGTTTTTTTTTTTATAAAAATCACATGATTCGCGAAATTTTGATCAGTATGGATTTTATCTATCAGGGCCCAGTTGTTCAAAGGGCAATTAGCTTAATCAGTGATTAGCACAAATTTCAATTTATGTGTATCTTTGAAACACAACTATTAACCGAGTTAAAACTTCCCAGATATCAAGTATTTAGTAGAGTAAATGTACGTGTATTATTTGACTGAATTTGTCTTTTTATGCCAAAGAATCGTTTTCGTTGCATTATCATTTCGTTAATTAACATGTTGTTTGCGAAATTGAACATAAACTTAACAAACAAGAGAAGTGGAATCATCTGAAGTTTCACACTCAGGTGAAGGATGCACACGAGTTGCCCAGCTCCTCCAGGTAGACTTTGACTATTCTAAATGTGAATCATTTTTTTTTTCTACTCCTATACGCAGTCATTCTGATTTATTAGTAATGTGTTAATCAGATTTACTCGTCCGCTGTAGGAAATATCGATGTCTCTTCTAATAATTATGTTAACGTGTTTATTATTATCCCTTCAAGGACAAGTCTAGTTCACCTGCTATATCACAAAACTTTACCTTTAAAAACGTTTTACTTTGAATACACAATAATATGTTTGTTTGGACACTCCGAAAGCTCTTCTCTTATTGTGTACTCTAAAGTGTACGACATATTTTCTCAACTGCAGGCATTTGAAGTTTTCAGAAATACACTCATAAATTAATGGCATACGTTAGCATGACTCTTCGTTTGATTACGTAGGAAAACGAAGCGCCCCAGTAATGTTCTCTCATAAACCCGAGTAGTCATAATCAGCATATATGCATACATGTGTCTGAAGTTTTCATGGGGAATGGACCCCACTATTTTTAATGGCCGTCGCTATTACCACCCGAGTGTCAATAGCCACTGCCGCGCGGCGTGGCTATTGACACTCGGGGCATCTTCTCTGGAAAGCGGATACCGGGTGCATGGTTCCGGATTTCTATACATTTTTGTCGTTACTTTGCAATAAAAGTATCATTACTTGTACATTGCATTTATTTTTATTTAAAATAACATTTTTTTAGATGTTTGTCATCGCCCATAACTCTCTAAACATACTTAAAATGTTTTTAAACAATCGTATCAAATGGACCCTTAAATACTTAATTATTAGCCTCATTTATTACACATAAATAAAATGCATTATGTTTAACTTATTTGTGTATCTATTTAAATCATATTTGTGCTTTACATATATTTGATAAAAAAAAATTACGATAACATAGATACTGTGTACGACGTGACCAGTTCGGATGCGCGGACCCAGTAATTATATTATACATCTGGCAATATGGCAGCGTAAATTTACTTTCGCTTTGTGTGTTCAAGGCTTGGGTAAGGCTATGCTTTTAATTATTCAATTTTTAAGTGAAATACCGTACAAATTATTATATCACTTAATTGGTGTTATTGTAGTTATATTGGACAAATTACTGAACGTTTCATTTGTTACCCACGGATTGTAGACGCACGTGCAAATGGACGAACGTACGGTTTAACAGGTTGGGCACAACTTTGGGTAACAGTTACCCATTTGAGTAACATTTTCATTACTGAAATGGGGAATAAAGTGAAATGAATACACACAAAGTTCTTCTAAAAACTTGGGAGCAAAAAAGGGCCTTATTATTTCAACTTAATCCAATAAATAACACAACAAAGTATCACTGACTTTGCTCTCCATTGACTTCAGTGTGTAGTCATGTGGGATCATCACGTGAAAATGTGACAGGTGAGCATGATTTTTTGTATGCTATTTATAGCTGCTATACAACACACTATAAGCAATGGAGGTGATACAATTTGTCATTTTCACAAAAATTTAGACATCTGAATTAACATATTTTTGCACACAATTGCATCTCACTGTATTTTTTATTGGATAATGTTGAAAGAATGACATCCTTTTTGTTCATAATGTTTAAAAGAACTCTGTGTGTTTTCATTTCACTTTATTCCCCATTTCATTAATATAATTGTTACTCAAATGGGTAACTGTTTTCCCAATGCAGGATTATTACCCATATGAGCTGTTGTGCCCAACCTGTTTTACATTATCTATATATGCATGGCAATCAATAGACTTTCAAGAATAATAAGGACTGAAGAAAATGATTAATTAATATTGTCCAAGGAAATAATTGTTAAATTGCAGAGTTTGAGGTCTTAGTAATTATCTTCAGTTGCGTTTAAAAACAACCCCTTGATCATATATGGGATATACTTAGCTAACGTTTCCTCACAATTTATACCTTCAGAGATGCGCTGTACAGAACAGGTACTATCTAGTTGCGTATCCAACATAAAAAGGGGCAAGTTGGAATCGTGTGATCCAAGGACAAGAACCATAACCTTTTACGTGAGAAAGACATTGATCATATGACGGTATTTAACACAGCCAACAGCCTGGGTATGATACTTGTATATTAAATTAGATATTTTGTACTTGCTACTTACCAAACTATCTGCATTGTGCCGTCAATGACATTCCACAAATGACATATACGCCATGCTGTGTTACTATAATTAACGTTTTCTTTATGTTATCTTAAACGAACTATTCTGGAAACTGCTGGTGTATGTAACGTAAACGTTGCGAGATAACCTCATTACTTCATGTGTTAATTGGTTGTATGGCGAAAACAATAATAAAGCCATTGTGCACTTAGATTTCGGTAATTTAGACGATACACATGTAGGTTTGTTAGTCGTATTCTACTTGTCTGAAGCATTTGGTGTTGTTATTTAATACACAGTAGATTATATGTAGAATTATATCAATGACTGACCCATTTTTTACTCCACTAGGATTCAAACTGGGGAGAATAAGCTTAACATGTACATATGTAGTGCATGTTGTACATGTACATATGTAGTGCATGTTGTACATGTACATAAGTTTCATGGGTACATGTACCTTGCCTATTCCATTTTTTATATATACACCGGTCATTTTAGTTTTGGTTTGGTTTGTGTTTACGTCCTATTAACAAGTATGGTCATTTAAGGACGTGCCAGGTAATTATAATGGTGGTGGGGGAACGCCGGAGTTACCGGAGAACGCCGGAGTAAGCCGGAGATACCGGAGATAGCCGGAGTTCCCGGAGATAAATCAGTCTCTATAGTAAATAGTTAGTTATCTTATATCTTGACAAAGAAAAACATTTCTTAATGCATCGAAATCAAATTATTTATATGCGTCGAATAAGATAAATTGGAGATGGATTTATATAAGTTTCCAAATCCTCTTTTAACTATTTTGTTTTGCTTCACATAGTAATGTAAATGCAAACAGAAATTAAATAAAGTTTGCATTCAGATACCCTACTTTGCATTACTGTTTACAAAGATGTAACTTAATCATATGGGGACACTTTAGTGAAGCCTTTCTGGAAGCTCTGCAATAATTGCCATGTTGATTGTTCCTTATCTGACCTTTCACTCTCAAATATACATGTCGGTGCAGTTTACCATAACGCAATACTTGTCACCCTGTATACACCTGGTACATTGTACAGATACAAAGTTCACGGACAATTTCTAGTTGTTTCTCCCAATCGTATTAAACTGTATAACGAGCCTAAGACATGACATTCCTGTAGTCTGTCCCCGTGTTCTATCTATGAATACAATTACTGACACGCGCGATCCAGTCTGAGCTAGAACTCTAAACAAACTCTACGTCTGGATGATAAAAAGGAACGTGAACGATACAACGAGAATATTTTCAATCCTCTATGAAATTTTGCTTTTTGTTTGTTTGCAATGCATCATTGTCGAAATATCTGGAAGAAATCGGTAGTTCGTACAAGCATGACTGTAAAAATATGTCCAAACATGGCTATAGCTAGCTCTCCCTTCAGACCAAGAGTTGATTGACAGGATGAGTTATCGTGTAATTTGTGTTCAAGCCTTTATGACACTATGACCGACAAGATGTAAACAAGGCACAGGCATCAACATGCTTGAGTCAAGCCTATATTATACAGTTTTGATAAATGTTTTAAGTAAATAATGAATACATATATCTGCATTGTTGAGCTGTCTAAGAATACATATATCTCAATATGTTTTTAAGCATAGTAATGACAGCACAGACAAAGCAATTTGTAAAAATTTCAAGTCAATACACCCCATTTTTAAGAGAAAAACATGACCATATCGAAATACTTGTGTGTATATCTTGCGGAATAAGTATTTTAACCTAACACTAAGTCCGATATATGTTAATGTAAATTGCAACAAGTTGAAATTGCACCCAAACTAATTTTTGCAAGTATGTATAATACGACATAAATTGCTTCTCCTCCTCCCCAGGTTCCCCGAGGATGATAATTCGTGGTAAACCATGACAAATGGGCCCCGGTACATTCGGGTTTTCACCTCCTTATTGTGTTCAAAGATGTCCTATTGTATGACATGCGGAACATATAAGGTAAAACTTTGACCGAAAGTGGGTTTCTGGGGGTACCAAACGGGGTATGGTAAATCACAAATATAGTTTGCTGTTTTCAAAATGAGCTTAAAAACCAAAATAATACCATTTCTGTTTTTGAAAAAATTTATAGATTAGACAAGCATATGTAACAGAATGAGAAAAATGGCAGAAATTCAATCATCACCTAAAGATTTTTTTATATAAAACGAAGGATTATGTCAGGGGGGTCTTTTCGGTCATTTTCAATAGAAAAGTAATTTGTTTTCTCAATAATTTCCTTTCTAAATAATATTTTGACTTGAAATATACAACTTCACTCATTTAAGTAGACTTACATAAATTGCATATTGACTACATACTTTGTTTTATACTGAGTTACGGCTTCTGGACACATCTCAAACTTCACTTTTTCAAATATCTCTCAATTTTAAGTGAATTAAAAGGTGCATGACACCCTTTATATGCTATAAGTATAAGATACCAATTGTAAGTATTGTATATTATATATATCATATAGTATTTGCTCAACACCTGTGACTGAAGTGAGTTCCAGGTCCGGATTTGTTTTTTCTAAACATGGTTAATGTAATGTAACAAAAAGGGAAGAAAAGTAATTAAGAAATAATATGAGTAGCAGCTAGCATTGAATGTAACAAATACACCGTATGAAATCAACAAAAGGATTAACTGTTAATTGCATGCATTCACTTTAACGAACAACTTTGTCTCTCTTTGTGTTTTCAAGGCATACACTATCTGACTTTTGGTCAGTGTAGCATGTCAAACGCCCCGCTTATTATTATAAATACTCTACTGAGCCTGTTTAATCTACATACATTCATATAGACTAGTATGGTCAGGAAATATTTGGTGTAGACAAGGAGATGCACTTTGGTTCTTGTACCCTAAATCACAGGAAAATGTGTTTTGAAGTAAAAAGGGAATGTGGGATAAGCATGAAACTTTCACAAATTAAATATCATCACATAACTAAACTCTATGCCAAGTAACATGATTATTCCCAAATGTCTTTTATGTACAATCAGCGGATAAACATTGGAAATAGGCAGAACATTTGATAAAACTATGAAATCGGTAAACTTTAACGATTAAAGTAGATACTTTCCTTGAGGCTAGGAGACTAAAAATTACCAGCAAATCAAACTTCATATATTAAATCAATCATTTTACAGTAGTTGTGGTGGCAAATGCCATTTTTGATTTGTAGGTTAACTTTGATAAGTAAAAATACAAATCAGGACCTGGAACTCACTCCAGCCACAGGTGTTGAGCAAATATTATATGATATATATAATATACAATACTAACAATTGATAACCTATACTTATAGCATATAAAGGGTGTCATGCACCTTTTAAATCACTTAAAATTGAGAGATGTTTGAAAAAGCCAAGTTTGAGATGTGTCCAGAAGCCAAGATTCAGTATAAAACAAAAGGAAAGTATGTAGTCAATATGCAATTTATATAAGTCTACTTAAATGAGTGAAGTTGTATATTTCAAGTCAAAATATTAATTCGAAAGGAAATTATTGAGAAAACAGATTACTTTTCAATTGAAAATGACCCAAAAGACCCCACTGACATAATCCTCCATTTTATATAAACAATCTTTAGGTGACGATTGAATTTCTGCCATTTTTTTATTCTGTTACTTATGCTTGTCTAATCTATACATTTTTTCAAAAACAGAAATGGTATCATTTTGGTTTTTAAGCTCATTTTGAAAACAGCAAACCATATTTGTTATTTACCATACCCCTTTTGGTACCCCCAGAAACCCACTTTCGGTCAAGGTTTTACCTTGGGTTTTCCGCATATCGTACAATAGGACATCTTTGAACGAAATAAGGAGGTGAAAACCCGAATATACCGGGGCCCAAAAAAGGGCCTTATAGACACCCTTCCTTTGGTGAACGTTTATGGAAGTACAAGTATGGATTTGAAGAACAAAACCGATACCATCTGTATTAGAATGGGATTTGTGTGCTTCACTCAAACACGATCAACTCACATGTTATTACATGTATCACGTGTTCCTTCCAGCGTACTTAAGAAAGTTTATATACTTACGATATCGTTGAAATAATATTACATTTTCCCAAATATGTTATAGGGTATGTGTCTATGCAAAAACCTTTGTTACAAATGAAAAGGTAACTTCGAAAATCACTCACAATAGGTATAAAGAGGCCAGGTCATGTCGGTTCTATGATCGTATGGAAATAAGGTGTTGTGTACTAATATTTCTCAAAAGCTCATTTTTGTTATCAGCAGGATAAACTGGCATTTCGTGTTTTTGTTACATAGCAAAATGTATTAACCTTCCGTTAATACCACACTCAGGGTGCAAAACGTGTGGAAGGAACAAAAAGGAATTGGATTTTATTTTCTCACGTACCGTAAAGAATTCGGTGATTACGGTGAATTCGGTAATATCACACAAGCCCTATGGGCTCCTTTAAAACGACGATATCTCTTGTAGATTGCTTGCACGTTTCTGCTGCTATTACGATGATTTTTTGTTACATATTAGTACTACATTATAAGCGAATAATAAAGTCATGTAGCAAACCAAGAGACGTACTTGATCTGTATGAATTTAGATGGAAGCAACATTATTGTATAAACATTACCTCTGACCCAGTCGAACATATTAAACATGAAGCCCTAGCGGGATTCATGCAATACGGATGTAACCGATTTGCTTTCATACCGGCATGAAAAAAAAACGCCGTTCAATTCCTATATCTCTGATATCACTTTGTGTCTATTAATACATATATCTTAGCAAAATAAAAATATTGATTCTGTAAGAGACTTTCGGCAAGCATGTAGCAGCTTGTGTATACTCCCGAAATGTGTATACTGATTTCAGTCTAATTAGAAAATGTTTCCTATTAGCCGCCAGGCATTATGTCTATGCAGTAGTTTCATCCATATATATATGATACGCGGTATAACGCTATTTGATTTTACAACACTTGGTGTCAGAAGTTGTTCTGTTTGAAGTAGACAACAACTAACGTTTTATAGAGCAGTTCCCTTCCTGGTAGGCCTTACACTACAGCACGGTCGTAATTAAGTCTTCGTTCTATTTTTGTACTCTTATTGAGTTTGTATTTTATATCTGTCTCTCTGAAATAAATCCAATACTTACAACAACACCACGTTAGCTTGTAAAACCTTTACAAATGTTTCACTCTCATCCATTGTTCATGTAAGGATACTTGTTTTCGAAAAAAAGCATCTGCATTATTTTGTCGGTAACGAATTAAACGCGGTGACGTAATGGTTTCGAGGAATTATGTTTATACCTTCTGGGGATTTACGATTGGTATACCAATCCTATCAGTTATGCATATTTACCACCGTTCCCCTCAAATGTTAAATATCCATCGATTCTGCTTCACTTCAATTAGTTGTGCATGCTTATTTCAATTTAGTTTGCATTCTTAACATCCATTATTTACCATATTTAATTATAATTATCTTCCCTGTTACAAATCTGAAAAGTAACAATTTTACATCGGTGGTTGTATAATGATTTAGATGCTGAATTATGAATATTTTTGAATTAAACACAGAACTCCATTGCAGTGTACTTTAATACGATCACAACGTAGGCAATGCAAGGTTGCTATCTCATCTCAAATGACTTCAAAGCACAGTGTGCTTTGTTCGGGGTACACTACACCGGCAAACAGCGATCGTGAATGAATTCGAAAACAGCTGGATGTTGTCCGGTTTCATTGATGTCATTACGTTGTTGATAATTACTTTGAGATTAAAAGTTTAGAATCATGTGTCAGTATTATACTTTTCAGTGATAAAACACATGTTACATTTTGTTGGAAATACTGTATTCCGTGTACTTGTATATTAAATATCTTGACTCTTTATATCTATATAAAGAGTCTATTTTGTACATAGGCCGATTCTAGATGGCTTGACCTGTAGTATAAATAATTGTACTCAACTTGTCACGCGTACAACGGTTTTCTCTTAGATATTTTTATTCATTTTGTGAAAAGAATTCCCGTCCCAGTGTGCGGTATGGGTATTGCCTCGAACACTAAGGCTATTACTCATGAGCTGTCTTAAGTGGCAAACGAGTTTATAGCTTCTTGTAAGACAAATTTGTTTTGAATGAGTACTTGCACTTAATGCTGGTATAACCGTAGAAACACATTACGGCAGAATTAATATGAACTAAAGTACACACAGCTCAAGTTCTGGTTAAAAGGTACTTGTATTTAGAAAAACATAGAAAACGAACAAATAACGTTAATTGACTACTCCTCCAAAAATTCAGAAAAAAGTGAACCTGGCCCTTGGCTAAATGGGACTCTGTTCCGTTTATTTTAAAAGATGCTTATTCAGCAATGAACACGGTCTATAAAGACACACAAAGTAGTGGTAAATTGCACAATGATAATTAGCATGAATTACGTATAGAAACTAATCATAACATGCAATACTCTATCTCCCCCAAGTCTTTGGTACACACGGGTAATAGGGTAACTAGTATTAGCACTAGAAACAAAGACTGATGTGAAATATGAAAATTATTTAGAAATGTACGACTAATTGCCCTAAAATAACCAAATGAAGCACTGAGTCTCAGTAAAAAATTGCAAAACAGATATAATACTTAGGAAATGTTCCAAGTAGGAACAAGTCAATTGTTATTTGGACATTCTATAATCTGAACGCCGAGCTGGTTTCTTTATGACACGACCAGAAATCCGGATCGGTGCAGGGGACGGAACTACTGCTTGTGGCGTAGGTGTCGAGATAGGTGGCATCGTTGCCGGGGGTGTGGTGATTTTGCTCACTGGGGTTGCAGGAGAATCAAACGCTAGATGGCGTCGACTGAAGATGTCTCGGATATCAAATGGTGGTGAAGGGTGATCAACATCAGATGATGAACGAGGCGAACGTTTTATGGTTCTAGTAGTCAACGAATGGAAGGTGGAGGACTCGTATCCTTACGGGGAGGGTTGCATTCTTCACCGACGACGGCGTCTTGGTCGTTAGAAGCAGGAAATGTCGTACGACGGGAGAGCCAAATTTGTCAATTGTGAAGCGCTGGTGGTGTACCGGCTGGGATATACTGCCTGAGGAATTTCCTGTTGCGTAAGGCAAGACGGCCGGATCCGTCAATCCGAACTAAATATTGATCCAACTGGCAAACTTCGGTAATTATTCCAATCTTGTCCCATTTAAGAGGGTGAGGACCAACTTGATTTTTGATACGTACATTCTCAAGGTAAGAGGCGTGTGGTGTGTTCAGACTTACGTTCACTTTCTCGCATGTGACGATTCCGTAACGCCTCCTCGCGAGCTGCTAAAGTCTCCAGCCAAGTGTTGTGTGGAATGTACCGATCGGGTGGTATAGCAATACAGTCTCGTATAGGACGTCCGAACACGCACATACAATGTAGCGTAAAAGGAGATGGTTTTGTGTCTCTGTCAGGTGTGTTCCGATAATGGAGAATAGTGCGTTGGAATGCGTTGGTGTTAAGTTGCCTTTGGGACTGGTGTTGCCAGTGATCAGACGCCTCACCGTTTGGATTCCCACTTCAGCACGGCAGTTACTATGGGGAAAAGCTACAGATGACAGTCTATGGTGAACGCCCCAGTTCCTGAGAAATCGACGTGTGGCCGCAGAAGTGAACTCGGGTCCACCATCTGATGCTAGTTCATCAGGGAAACCAAAAGTAACATATGTCCTTCGGAGACAGTCTATTAAACCATTGGAACCATCAGAGGCTTTCTCCACTACCGGCCGGTCGGAATAACGATCAACTACCACTAGGTAATTACACAGTGCCGTGACGTGACTCGAACCCGCAACCCTTCGGTCACGAGCCCGGCGTCCTACCACTAGACTACCGTGCCTCCTATATAAGTCTGTATAAGAACAGTACATTAAATCCTGGGTTGTTGCAAAGATATTAACTCTGGATAATAATAATAATTATATACCGTGTGTAATAATAAAAGTATTACTAGCTCTGATCAAACAACAGGAATTCTACGTCTGTTGATAATCACAGTTATACTAGCTCTGCACCACTGTAAAGGTCTATCAACAAACGTTATTGTCAGCTCCACCATTACAATCTTACTATTCGTTAAAACGATCACAATAGCATTGTTAGCTCTATAGAGGATCGCAAAAATGGTAATTCAGTAAGCGATCACAATAACATTGTCAGCTCTATAGAGGATCGCAACAATGGTAATTCAGTAAGCGATCACAATAACATTGTTAGCTCTATAGAGGATCGCAACAATGGTAATTCAGTAAGCGATCACAATAAAACTGACTATGAAAAAGATCACACTAATGATAGATCTGTAAATGTTCATGATAATACTAGCTTTGTAAATAATTGAACAACAGGGAATGGTGTTTAAATGATTGAGCAATTATTATATTTGTATATAATGTTAAACATTCATATTTTACTTAATATACATACGACGGTGTGCAATCGATACTACATTCGTTGTATTTATTACAATATCATCATTTTCGATACAGAATGACCTGTGTTCTGTAATGGCTCACAAAACATATACGCTGCATTCAGTAAGAATTTATGGTGGCCAGGTTGCGCAGTAGATAGCGCACTTGCCTTTTACCAAGGCAACCGGGGTTCGATTCCCCGATCGGACGAGAAAATATTTGCGGTCACCTGTCCGACCACGTGGGTTTTTTTCCGGGTAATCCGGTTTCCTCCCACACTTAAACACCGCGCGCTATAAGATCCGGGCCAATTAAGGTAATTCATATGAGTTGAAATAACTTGTTTCATAATTGTTGTAAAATAAATAAAGTTTATATCTTAATAAGTGAATCATGTTATTGATGCTGCGAAGCGTCAAATCATCGGAGGATTTGATGTGACAGTTTTGTTGTATCAGAAGTTTAATGAGATCATGAAAACATTCTAAAATAACATTACACAACAAATAATAAACACAGCACTACATAATAGCCTTGGCGTTAATAAGAGAAGACCGTCAATAGAATAACAGTTTGATATAACAAAAAATATGTAAAAGAGTCAACATTCTTTAGAAGTTATTGGATTTTTCATTAAATACGAAAACAGTTATAACGATATNCCCCCCCCCCCCCCCCCCCCCCCCCCTCCCCCTCCAATACCGATGTCATGAAATAAGTACTAGCATGAATTCTATTTTCCTCTGAAGCGTCTTTAGTTAGCTACATGTATATATGTTCAGTGATAAAGGTAGTCTCCTTGACAACGTTATATTGCAATCGTTATGCCTTTTATCTATACTCCCGTGTGTCATAGCCCGAACAAGAATTACTAAATGCTATATATTAAACAAAGTATAAACTATCAAGTATACATCTTATACCACACAAGACACATCTGTTCCGAGCACAGAGGTGTAATTCACATCAAATAGGGAACTACATGTAGTATATATCCCTACCAGTGCATGTAAGTACAGAGGTGTAATTCACATCTAATAGCGAACTAGTATCTATCCCTACCAGTATATGTAAGTACAGAGGTGTAATTCACATCTAATAGCGAATTAGTATCTATCCCTACCAGTACATGTAAGTACAGAGGTGTAATTCGCAACTTATAGCGAACTAGTACATATATCCCTACCAGTACATGTAAGTACAGAGGTGTAATTCACATCTAATAGCGAACTAGTATCTATCCCTTCCAGTGCATGTACGTACAGAGGTGTAATTCACATCTGATAGCGAACTAGTATCTATCCCTAGCAGTACACGTAAGTACAGAGGTATAATTCACATCTAATAGTGAACTAGTATCTATCCCTACCGGTACATGTAATTACAGAGGTGTAATTCACATCTAATAGCGAACTAGTACATATCCCTACAAAAACATGTAAGTACAGAGGTGTAATTCACATCTAATAGTGAACAAGTATCTATCCCTACCAGTACATGTAATCACAGAGGTGTAATTCACACCTAATAGCGAACTAGTATATATCCCTTCTAGTACAAGTAAGTACAGAGGTGTAATTTACATCTTATAGCGAACTAGTACAAATATCCCTACCAGTACATGTAAGTACAGGATGTAATTCACATCTAATAGTGAACTAGTATCTACCCTACCAGTACATGTAATTACAGAAGTGTAATTCACACCTAATAGCGAACTAGTATATATCCCTTCCAGTACATATAAGTACAGAGGTGTAATTCACATCTAATAGCGAACTAGTATATATCCCTACCAGTACATGTAATTACAGAGGTGTAATTCACTTCTAATAGCGAACTAGTATCTATCCCTACCAGTACATGTAATTCCAGAGGTGTAATTCACATCTTATAGCGAACTAGTATCTATCCCTTCCAGTACATATAAGTACAGAGGTGTAATTTACATCTAATAGCGAACTAGTATCTATCCCTACCAGTATATGTAATTACAGAGGTGTAATTCACTTCTAATAGCGAACTAGTATCTATCCCTACCAGTACATGTAAGTACAGAGGTGTAATTTACATGTAATAGCGAACTAGTATATATCCCTACCAGTACACGTAAGTACAGAGGTGTAATACACATCTAATAGTGAACTAGTATCTATCCCTACCAGTACACGTAAGTACAGAGGTGGAATACACATCTAATAGTGAACTAGTATCTATCCCTACCAGTACATGTACATGTAATTACAGAGGCGTAATTCACACCTAATAGCGAACTATTATCTATCCCTAGCAGTACATGTAAGTACAGAGGTGTAATTCACATCTTTTAATGGTGAACTAGTATCTATCCCTACCAGTACATGTAAGTACAGAGTTGTAATACACATCTAATAGTGAACTAGTATCTATCCCTTTCAGTACATGTAGGTACAGAGGTGTAATACACATCTTATAGTGAACTTGTATCTATCCCTACCAGTACATGTAAGTACAGAGGTGTAATTCACATCTTTTAATGGTGATCTAGTATCTATCCCTACCAGTACATGTAATTACAGAGGTGTAATTCACACCTAATAGCGAACTAGTATATATCCCTAGCAGTACATGTAAGTACAGAGTTGTAATACACATCTTTTAATAGCGAACTAGTATCTATCCCTAGCAGAACATGTAAGTACAGAGTTGTAATACACATCTAATAGTGAACTAGTATCTATCCCTACCAGTACATGAGGATACAGAGTTGTAATTCACATCTAATAGTGAACTAGTATCTATCCCTTGCAGAACATGTAAGTACAGAGGTGTAATACACATCTAATAGTGAACTAGTATCTATCCCTTTCAGTACATGTAGGTACAGAGGTGTAATACACATCTTATAGTGAACTTGTATCTATCCCTACCAGTACATGTAAGTACAGAGGTGTAATTCACATCTAATAGTGAAATAGTATCTATCCCTACCAGTACATGTAATTACAGAGGTGTAATTCACATCTAATAGTGAATTAGTATCTATCCCTACCAGTACACGTAAGTACAGAGGTATAATTTACATCTAATAGTGAACTAGTATCTATCCCTAGCAGAACATGTAGGTACAGAGGTGTAATACACATCTAATAGTGAACTAGTATCTATCCCTTTCAGGACATGTAGGTACAGAGGTGTAATACACATCTTATAGTGAACTAGTATCTATCCCTACCAGTACATGTAAGTACAGAGGTATAATTCACATCTAATAGTGAAATAGTATCTATCCCTACCAGTACATGTAATTACAGAGGTGTAATTCACATCTAATAGAGAACTAGTATCTATCCCTACCAGTACACGTTAGTACATAGGTATAATTTACATCTAATAGTGAACTAGTATATATCCCTACCAGTACACGTAAGTACAGAGGTGTAATTCACATCTAATAGCGAACTAGTATCTATCCCCACCAGTGCATGTAAGTACAGAGGTATAATTCACATCTAATAGCGAACTAGTATATATCCCTACCAGTACATGTAAGTACAGAGGTGTACTTCACAACTAACAGTGAACTAGTATCTATCCCTACCAGTACATGTAAGTACAGAGGTGTATTTCACATCTAATAGCGAACTAGTATCTATCCCTACCAGTACATGTAATTACAGAGGTGTAATTCACATATAATAGCGAACTAGTATATATCCCTACCAGTACATGTAAGTACAGAGGTGTAATTCACATCTAATAGCGAACTAGTATCTATCCCTACCAGTACACGTAAGTACAGAGGTATAATTCACAGTTAATAGCGAACTAGTTTATATCCCTACCAGTACATGTAATTACAGAGGTGTAATTCACACCTAATAGCGAACTAGTATCTATCCCTACCAGTACATGTAAGTACAGAGGTGTAATTCACATCTAATAGTGAACTAGTATCTATCCCTACCAGTACATGTAAGCACAGAGGTGTAATACAATCCAATAGTGAACTAGTATCTATCCCTACCAGTACATGTAATTACATAGGTGTAATTCACACCTAATAGCGAACTAGTATCTATCCCTTCCAGTACATATAAGTACAGAGGTGTAATTTACATCTAATAGTGAACTAGTATCTATCCCTACCAGTACATGTAAGTACAGAGGTATAATTCACATCTAATAGCGAACTAGTTTATATCCCTACCAGTACATGTAATTACAGAGGTGTAATTCACATCTAATAGTGAACTAGTATCTATCCCTACCAGTACATATAAGTACAGAGGTATAATTCACATCTAATAGTGAACTAGTATCTATCCCTAGCAGTACGTGTAAGTACAGAGGTGTAATACACATCTAATAGTGAACTAGTATCTATCCCTACCAGTACATATAAGTACAGAGGTATAATTCACATCTAATAGCGAACTAGTATCTATCCCTACCAGTACACGTAAGTACAGAGGTGTAATTTACATCTAATAGCGAACTAGTATCTTTCCCTACCAGTACATGTAAGTACAGAGGTATAATTCACATCTAATAGCGAACTAGTATCTATCCCTACCAGTACATGTAGGTACAGAGCTGTAATACACATCTAATAGCGAACTAGTATCTATCCCTACCAGTACATGTTGGTACAGAGGTGTAATTCACTTCTAATAGCGAACTAGTATCTATCCCTACTAGTACATGTTGGTACAGAGGTGTAATTAACATCTTATAGTGAACTAGTATCTATCCCTAGCAGTACATGTAAGTACAGAGGTGTAATTCACCATCTAATAGCGAACTATTATCTACCCCTAGCAGTACATGTAAGTACAGAGGTGCAGTTCACCATCTAATAGCGAACTATTATCTACCCCTAGCAGTACATGTAAGTACAGAGGTGCAGTTCACCATCTAATAGCGAACTATTATCTACCCCTAGCAGTACATGTAAGTACAGAGGTGTAGTTCACCATCTAATAGCGAACTAGTATATATCCCTAGCAGTACACGTGAGTACAGAGTTGTAATTCACATCTAATAGCGAACTAGTATCTATCCCTAGCAGTACATGTAAGTACAGAGGTGTAATTCATATCTTATAGCGAGCTATTATCTATCAGTGAACTAGTATCTATCCCTACCAGTACATGTAATTACAGAGGTGTAATTCACACCTAATAGCGAACTAGAATCTATCCCTACCAGTACATGTAAGTACAGAGGTGTAATTCACATCTAATAGCGAACTAGTATCTATCCCTAGCAGTACATGTAAGTACAGAGGTGCAGTTCACCATCTAATAGCGAACTATTATCTACCCCTAGCAGTACATGTAAGTACAGAGGTGTAATTCATATCTTATAGCGAGCTATTATCTATCCCTAGCAGTACATGTAAGTACTGAGGTGTAATTCATATCTTATAGCGAACTATTATCTATCCCTAGCAGTACATGTAAGTACAGAGGCGTAATTCATATCTTATAGCGAGCTATTATCTATCCCTAGCAGTATATGTAAGTACTGAGGTGTAATTCATATCTTATAGCGAACTATTATCTATCCGTAGCAGTACATGTAAGTACAGAGGTGTAATTCATATCTTATAGCGAACTATTATCTATCCCTAGAAGTACATGTAAGTACAGAGTTGTAATTCACATCTAATAGCGAACTAGTATCTATCCCTACCAGTACATGTAAGTACAGAGTTGTAATTCACATCTTATAGCGAACTGTTATCTATCCCTAGCAGTACATGTAAGTACAGTTACGCACAGTTTAACAGACGTCTTACAGTGGATTTGTATTATCTATCCAGGCAAGTCAAGGAAAAGAACTATGCAAACGTCTAATGTTCAAGTAACGAGCTAGTCCTATATATCCCCAATAGTTATGCAAGTACAAATATGTAGTATACAAGTTCTAGCGAGCTAATCGCCTCTTTTTTGTGGCTTCGAAACAACAAATACAGAGTAAACATTGGAGACAGCCAAATCTATTCCAGACAGTGAACACGAGAATAGCAAGATCTTCTCGGGATATTCGTCTTCAGGCTAGCACCGTGTTATTAATCTAACGATGCGTTATGCTGATATTGTAGAGAAATGTGCGGATTGATCTGCGTGTAACCGTATGGAAATATTCCGATATCATTCAGTGTTTTATTATGCTCCAATTTAAAAGCTTGTCTTTGAAGCGTATGTATCAAGCCTTTTCATCATTCGTACTCCACTGTTACAATGTGGTGTGATTTTGTCAGGCAGATATCCTGCCACTGACAGTACCGTATGAATTTAAGTGATACACACAGTAAAGGAAACATATTTTTACAAATTAAAGAGAACTAGGCCTATCGCTTTTACCGAACTATTGCAGGAGTCCTTTACATAACGTTGACATACAGATCCCTCATTAGAACATGTATGTTGCCGACAGATATGGGTTTTCATAGGTAAAGACAGCAATTGGTTGTAAGCAATGTACTTTTGGAAGAAGCAGATATTGAACGACTATATGAGGATTTTGAGGCTTGTTAATGAAACGTTGACAAGTGCTCACTCCAGCATTTAATTGATGACAGTCGCATAACGAGACGTCGGTTCAATAGTTATTTAAGCATTGGACTGTTTTTGTATGGCATTTATGATATATTTGAATGACCCAGCTCTGCAAGCAAACAACATAATGCGTCAGCGCATTATAATTGGTGTGACATTCAAATAGAACATTAATGCCATACAAAAACATTTCATTGCTTATTTATATTCACGTTTTCTCCGACTTCCACGTTTTTTTGAAAGTTCGAATTATATTTAGAAAATTCCTGCCTCATCGACAGTCTTCAAGAATTTGTTAAATAATGGAAGCAGCGTATTGTCGCGGGCTGATTTGCTAAGAAGTGTGTCTCGTGGTGGATGGCATTGAAAGTTTCATCAACAACCCAGTTATAAGTTGGTTATCTAGTGACAATGCCATGCAAATGTAAATATATAAACATGTACCAATGTCACATGGAAATATTGTGAAAGTAGAAGAAAATAATAGTTATATAATTGAATACTGACATGTTTTAAATATATACGTCAGACTACATTACCCTTTAAACTTATTATAAATAACGTTATTTCGAATTACAATAAATAAGCGAATTCTGCATACGATAATTCATAAAATAAATCAATATACGTTTTAGAATTTACCTTTTTAAGGTGTTTGGGGTTGGTAAAGTTTCTAGATTGTTTTAACAATTACTTTATACAGACCAACGTTTTAATGCATGAAAATTCAACAAGTGCCAATGTAAGCAAATTTTCATGATCACAAATAGTTACGTGTTTTATGTGCATAAAGCGTGCTTTAGATTGCCTGTGGCCTCGTGGACCCCTCCGCACTTTGAAAATTATTTTTTGACTGTTGACTGATAAGGCATGAAACAACTGTCAATTGTTGCGGAAGATTCTGTTGTTACAGCTCACATTGGTACCAGAAAGTACCAATCACATTGGTACCAGAAAGTACCCATCACATTGGTACCAGAAAGTACCAATAACATTGGAACCAGAAAGTACCAATCACATTGGGTTCGAGGTGTCAGTGACGATCTTTATAAACGTTCGCACTGGTGTCAGATAAGACTTTGAAGCGTTACATAAGACCAGCAGGCCGACGACACCATTCTAAAAGCCTGTCCCTGCACAAAGGGGCAAATGGTGTTGGCTGTTTACCCTGTAGATACAACTTGCCGTTTTATTTCCCGATGTAAGTCTGTAAACTGCTGACTGGGGTAAAGCTGTTTGGAATTATTTACTCTCGCTATCAAACGTGGAAAAATCCCCACAAACAATTGGCTTTTGGAACGACTTTGGAGTGTTCGTATTGATTCTTATGTCAACGTTTGCGATTCCCATCATTTATTAATCACCTTTACCTTGGACTTTATACACATCAAGCATAAAATCTGTTCACGAATGCAAGTTATATTACGATTTGCTGACCATTGGGTCGTGGCCAATCATGTAATGATAAGGCATCTTTATATCTACAACGGACGCCTGCGACGTTGATGTCTTCTGATAAGATTAACAAGCATCATTACGTTATTTGTTTCATGGTTGGAAATTCCGAGAGTGAGCGGAGGATTGTTAATGTATTGTCAAATCATTGTAGTTTTTGTTTGTATTACGATCGTTTTTCTTCTCCTCATACGTTTTCTCAACAATGAGGTTTTGACTTGTACACATGAAATCAAAATATGCTTTCGGATGATTGTTTTCACTTTCCTATAAATGTAGAGGCAGGCGAATCAGAAGAGCTATAGTCATTGTGATTCTAATCGTTACCATTACGTTTCCGTAGTGTTTATACATCCATTAACACGTATTCCGAACAGTCCTCCGAGGTGAGATTTCATCAAACTATCGAACCGATTGCTGACGCGCCAGGAAAAACTAATCCCATATATTTTCAAAAACTTAAAATATTTTCGGGTAACATGTCTGCTGTAGTGTATTTTTGACGCGATAAAAGTGTATGCTACTTCAATGTGTATTTGACTCCTTTTAAAATACTAAAACAACCACATATGGTAATTTTAATTGTAATTACTCGATGACGTAAATATTTGACAGAAATATGAAGAAAGTATGCATATTTTTGGAAACTTAGAAGGTCGATTTAGAAACAAACCTAGAACATTCCCTCCGCACTATATAGCCATTTCGGCCATGAATGCCTGATCATTTACACTTAAGGTCAAACGTTTGAAGAATCATATCAAAAGTGTTTACGAAATATAAGTAGAAAAACATAAAAGGTTACGGCCAACCGCGGCGTTTTATCGTCCACAAGCAGAGTCAACCATATTGAGACGTAAAGTAAATATCGGTATGATGTGTAAAGGTTTAATAAGTCAATACAATAAGAGAATCGGAGTTAACATTTTAGTGCACCTTACAGCTGTTTTGCCGTTAAGGACCAGCCAGTGGTACTACATGTAACATCATGCTACCACAATGGGGACTTGGTTATGAAATGGTTCAAATGGTATTTAAAATTTAATTTGTGGATTTTCCTCAAATGGTATAACAAAACAGATATTTGTCAGCATTTCAAGTACTAGTACATGTTTTGCTCACAACAATATTTGATGAGAACACGATGACTTCATAGTCATCAAAGATCTTGAGTCCTTAATAACACTGAAAACTGACAAAATCGACCCAATCGTGGTAGCGTGACGTTAGACGCCAAACAAATTGAAACCCATATCTTGATTATTTTGAAACATGTGTAGAAAATAGTGAAGTGGGAAATGCTCCTATATATCCCGTTGTACCGTTACATATTTACAAGTTTTGACAACAATATTCAATTTATTCTTAGGTATATTAGTACTTGTCCATGTCAACGGTGCCAGACTACATTTAAGCTACGTGGCTACATACCTCAGAGACGGATATACCACCCACAGAGTCAACGAAATTTTAAAAGCCAAGAAGATTATATTAAAAGTTTACTCGTAACAGATAGCCAACAACGTTTTGGCTACAGCAGATAAAGGTATAGTAAAGTGTATTGATCAGGCTGTACTGATGCCTGAATATGTTTAATGATAAGTCTCCATGGGAAGATAATGTAAACGCTAATCTAATGAGTGCTGTACATGTGCATTGCAGCTTAACTGCGCGCGTACAGAGGGGTACCAAAGCGTTTAAACTTACTCTCATGTATGCATTTTTCTATCTAACAAATACTCAATACTTTCTGTTTCGAGTAAAGTCATGCGCTTATTTGAAGTTGGGTTACTTGATGCAGAAAGCCATATAAAGTAATCAGTATACTGCACCATGTGATCATTTCTTTCTATTAGAACTCGCGACAATTAATTGTGTAGCATGTCAAATTTTACAGAACGATGACTATTCTTAATCCAAGATGTACAAAGTCAGGTCTATAAGTAAGTCATGTTTTCTTACAGGACCATACAGCGGAACATTTCAATCCGATTAGCATGTTTGTATTGTTATAAATAAAAATAATATCGTAATAAGGCTTTACTATTTATGTGTAATTTGTCGCATTTTCGTTTCTCATTCCAAGGTAAAGTGCAGCGTCAGTCAGACTGTTCGATGGAGCGCTTAATTGGAAACATCGATTGTTCATAGAAGTTACTTCAATCCCTTCCAACATGACATTCGAAAATATATCTTTCATTCCTAGTTTTTAAAGATTGTCCACAATCTAGATTAGCATGTAACGGACAAAAGAACTGTATTCCATATTTGAACAAGGTAAACATATAATGCGTCGAGTATATTTTTCATACTTCAGATAAGGCAAAATACAATGTAAATATAAATATATAAAATACAAAAAGAAGAACGCCTGCATGTGTCTATATGTTACTATATGCTTTATCATGACGTTCGCCATCGGGTAGATACAGATGGGTCTTTCCATACTGAACTCAATGGACACGCCAATCACTAACAATGATATGGTTTACGACGTAGCACTACATTTATAATATCCGGAATTCTCGTGAATGAAGCCATTAAGACAGCCAACCAGTCAATCCTCAAATCAAGTTTTTATATAGCAATCAATCAAAATCAAGACATAGCTAATTTGAGTGTTCAGACTGTAGCCGCGTCAGGTATTCTTTTACGATTTATTCTGCCGAAGTGATTTGAATTCTTTTTAGTTGAAAGTGTTTTCTATAGAAACAGACATGAAACATTTTTCTTGATTTCCTCTATAATTTCCCTGACTGCCACCAATGGTTACGCCTACGATTTCCGCCTACACCAGTTGAAATGTTACCATAATATATTTTCTTTTCATGTTTGCTCTTAGTTTTTCGAAAACCCAATTGAGATGTAATTTAATTCAAGGTTGTGCTTATTTTTTGCAAGAAATTAACAACAACAAACTCAAATTGGATTTTATCATTTATATCTATTACTTTTGGGGAGTTGCTAGCCAGGTTCTCAATTAAAAACGTATTGATTGAAGCTGGATTTAATCTTTAACAAAAGCGTACTGCAAGTCTTCAGACAA
Source organism: Mizuhopecten yessoensis (assembly GCF_002113885.1). Classification (NCBI taxonomy): domain Eukaryota; kingdom Metazoa; phylum Mollusca; class Bivalvia; order Pectinida; family Pectinidae; genus Mizuhopecten; species Mizuhopecten yessoensis. The sequence goes on from NW_018408684.1 coordinate 702,205, forward strand.
AAACAATGAAATATGAAGAAATCGATAGTTGGCGTGAACAACATTAAAACATTTATTATATATTAATCCTGAATAATAATATTTGGATACTGATACTGGCAAATAGAAAAGGAATTGTTATTTTTAAGTCTATATTGTATACCAAGAATTATGGTTTTCGCCCTTCATCCATAACATCCATTTTAGCCCAGTGATAATTTCGTCTTTTACATTTAACAGATACATTAATTGTGTTTACTTAAATTCAATGCAATGGTAGAGTCATCCTCATAAAAAGGAAAAAAAGGCGAAAAAGTAACCGCAGAGACAGAATCTCCGTTATAAAGTAACTGACAATGGTGTAAGGTGATCTTAGATTCTTCAAACACCAGCGTGGACGTTAAACCTGTCAACCCTTAAGACACATTTGAACCCTTCAAATTCAAAGGTTTGAAAAGTTCATTATGAAATGTCAGGGGTAAATAAGTTAAACAAATTGAATTACTTGACCGATGACATAAACACGTTTGCCAACAGAAATGGTAGTGTCGTACGCATGACACAATTGGTTCTTTGTACGTGGAAATATTTCATAGTCTTAGTTAGAAATAATAAAGATAACCATGATTACGTCTTGGCTCCAATTTGAAGGCAGAAACGTTGTTCACAGATGACATTACGTGGACTAGAAGTCCAGCTATATTTCAATTGCAGAAGCAACTCTCCGACATAGTACAGTACCAACATTCTTTGGATCTTCAAAAAGACTATGTATGTGGTGAAATTACCGTTATAATTTTCAAAATGAATTATTTCAGAACGAGTATGTTTTAATTTTTGAAGTCCACTTTCTAATCCTGAATAATGGCACCACTTCAGTTCGTAGACCATAACAACGACCATCGTTCATTTATCATCCCGCTATAAAAATAAATCTCTTGTGATAATATTATTTCTGTATCACACAGGCAGCATGCTACTTCTTCCTCTTTTTTTTTTTATTTCTGAACTCATCAGTCTGCGCTGCCGATCAGACCGACTTCAAGTACGTTAATACCAGTTATGAAAGGTTGTGCCTTTGTTCGCCTCTTTGTACTGAAGGATATATTAATTGGGTGTAGTATGTACTTAAGATATGACTGCCAACACCAGACCACACGGTGAATACGACTTTGACAGACAGTTTTAAGACCCTGGCTTTTGTAAAGTTGCCATTTGGAATGGATCGTATCTTTTCTGTGATGCGTAATGATGCGGTTCGTTGTAATAGAGGTAAAGCAAGTTTCGATGAAGTAATAGTCTATAGGCATACAGCACACGTGTAATTTTAACCACACCACACATCGGAACCCCCCAAAAATATCAGTATCAATGTCGTAAACAATGTGTTTTACATCAACCCCTCCCAATTACGGTCGATAATTGGCTCTTGTGAATTATTCTTTTTTTTTTAAAGTTAAGCTTCGTATCACGATGGTTAAGAAATTCGGATGTACCACACCCAAACGGATTAACCTGATCACTCACTCTCTCGACGGCAACATGCAGTTCTACGATAAACTGCGTAAAACGAAGTAAAATGAATAGCTGATAGATACCACGTGGGATGAAAGTGGATATAAGTATTGCCGTATAGAAAAAAAGGTATTCTCTTATTGTAGAAGAAACAGGCAGAAACGGGATAGTCTATTGAGAAATTCCTCTTAATACTCGCCTCTGACACCTAAAAGCCATTTTGCTTTGAAGTGAAACCGCGTTTCTCGTGAGAATGGCACACTTACCTTTTAATAATGATGTAAGTGGAGTGGAACGAGTCTAGCACTCGTACATCTACAAGATAGATCACGAGAGATCTCTTTTATCACAATAGTTGGTATACCCTCAAATATCATGTATTAATATACTCTATCTCATTAAATCTTATACATCACGTTTTTTTTGTTTTAATTATTACATTAACAGATCAAGTGGGCCTCCTTATGAGTCGGCTGGATAACCGAAATACGCGGTAGTGAAGCGGACGTAAAACCTAGCAATCAATCTCCTTATGAAAGATAACAGACGGATTAGGCTGATATATATTCACAAAAAATGAATAGTTTTAAGGTGGCTCCACACATTCGCAATTAACCGGCAAAATTCGTTGAAACTTTTATATAATGGTTATGCAACTATGTAGAGTTGATTTTATGAAAATCTAAACATTCCGATAGTTTGGGGACTTTTTTGGGAAAAATACCAAAAAATTGAATTTTCGTCAATTTTAATATTTTATTATATTATATTATATTTTAATACGAAAATGGACGCTGATGACGATGTGTGGAGCCACCTTAAGACATTTATCGGTTTTTCAACCCGTCTGACCAATAATTTGCTGTGGGAAGTGTTGGCGAGTAAAAACCGTTACCGCGTCAGCTACGAAGAGAAAAGTGGCCAAATGGTTCAAATATAACGGCAGGAGTACGTTATACGGAGGCGTTATTGTAGGTGGGAAGCATCCAAATGACGAAATAACTCCCCTAACAGTTAGCACAGTGCATGTTTTCTTCCGGAAAGCCGGTACAAAGTTAGATAAAACTGAAATGGAATCAACAAAAATGCTGTTTATGCTATGACTTATAAATATTTTAAAATATTGACTTCGATAGTGTCTTGTATAAGTTGGAGCACAGATGAAAGTGTTTTTTTTGTTATGTAAACGGACATGTATCGGAGAGAGTTTACTTTGCGTTTCTATAACATAAGGTACTGGTTAGTTTGATTTTGCTGTGGGGCCCTCCAAATGAACTGTTGTGATGTTGTACAGTACAGCGACGCTTCTCGGGGACATTTGAGATACGTGCATTTACATAATTCACAATATTCGCGGGTCCAGTAAAATGGTATGATTTAATTATATTACTGAAGTAAACGAATTTTGTTTTTCATATGCAAGATTTAGATATAACAAAATGACGGTTCAGAATGAATAACTGAGGAAGGAGAACCAACTTAGTAAATACATACCAAAAATAATTTTTAATTCGTAATGTTTCAACAGTTCATGATTTCACATGATGTTGGCTTAGAATTTATGATCATGCAACAATTTTTGCCTGTAAATAATTAATTTTTGCCTTCAGATAGAATCGGAATACGCATTAAAAATTGGAAAAGGGTTATTTGTTAAATGGCGCGTGCGGTCGATAACTACAGTTTCTGTTTCGGACAAAAGAAATTGACTAAAGAATAGTTATATCAACATAAAAAGGTCCATTTTAAAGTATACTTTTATCTCTGTAAAGTAAAGAAAACATATAATTATCAGGTTTCTCAACACGTTACATATCTGACACATATTCTACATGTACACGTAGGGGTTTTGAAAGACATGTTTATTGTGTTTGATGACTAATATGACTTACTTAAGTGACTTAAGTGTTATCGTATACAGACAGTGAACGTGGGAAAGAGAGTATACATGAATATATAAAATGCATGGTCTAGAAAAAAAGTGGCCAAAGACATTGATTTGTAATAAAAAATCACAAAAAATTCTCTTTTTTTTTATAGTTGTCAATGCATATCTACACTTTATGAACACATTTGAAAAAAGATATTCGTCTCGTGAATATTCCTTTTTACAAAATGGTTTGTCCCTTGGTTAAGGGAAGGTGTTTAGCCCCGTAATCAATTGTACCGGTTACATTCTGGTAATAGATATGTCCTGGTGTCTATAAATAATGCCGCGATGCCAACAAATATGTTTTTACATTTTGAATAATTACTGCTAATGGGATTCAATAAGTTTTAACACGGACTTAGAAATTATATTCTTTGGTTTCATAGTGCGGTAAGAAGTTGCAGTTGCCTTACGGCCCCTCTCTGGGGGCCTCTCTGGAAACTTTGCATCTCGGTCAGACCACCTGTGCTAACTGCTTTGTTTCAAACCCGTCACGTGACGTTATTGGCGCTATTTGTAACAGGGCTTTCCCGAACAATTCAAGTGGTCAAACTGGACATTTGGAACGAACTTTGAATATGGGGATAGCAAGGTAGCATAAGTGTAAGGGCATACAACACATGGATTCATTAAACAAATATGGCTCTCTACGTGATGTCCCTTTAATTTATATAATATCTAACCGTTGTAATCAATATACTATCTATCACAACAATGAAGTACAGTAATTCATATACTTTCTATCCATACTATAGCTTACATTTTTATTGTAACACTCTCTGAACACAGTATGTTATTAACGTTGTCTAATAACTTCAATTCCTATTATCTATGGACATTTGACACACATATGTGATGCACCCTACAGCTGGCTCGTCCCTCTGATGCTATGGGCCAGATGGGTGGAGATCCAACTTGTTCTAACCTACCTTGGAAACAAAACGTTTCATTCACCCTAAACTATATGAATTTCATAAATAGGAGTTGCACTGGTTAATATCAAAATAATAATGTGTGAATTATAAACTTTGTCACTTCTCAAACGAGCTAACTCACCTCTTCACGTCTGCATTTTAGGCTCTTTGCAAAGACGTCATGTAAAAACCACCATTTATTTGTTCAGCTATGTACACATTGCTTGTTTAAATGTATAAAAGTGATTGTACGCCTTTGTTTTTGTTTCACGATAACTATTACTATTATCCATATGTTGTAAAGCGCCTTAGAGTAATTTTACAAATTATATAGGGCGCGATATAAATGTTGTATATTATTATTATCATCATAACTGTGGCCATTCTTAATACGACAAACCTCAGACAGAGAAATGCACCAGCAGAGTCTACTACCTTGTATTTTGAAAGATGAACCAAGACACAAACGTGGAAAGTTTGATAATTGAATCACGCTTATTGATACCTGTACGCTTTAATTATTCCTGTTATGTCATCACACTTTAATCACACTTATTACAATTATCTTCAATCACCCTTATTCCTTTACTTTCTAATTACATTTGTATAGATCCACTCAAATATATTTTCCCTCATAATACTAACTCATATGCTCTCAAATTCCCCTGTTCAATATGCTACATTGTATTTACAGTAATAAAAAAAATATGTTATACTCTCTAATTATACTATTTCATAAGCCCTCTAATTACTTTATTTCCATTATTTTCCAATCCATTAATACATATAATCTCTGTTCATAATTTTATCAAATTGATTCACGTACTCTTTAATAAAAAGAATAATAATAAGAAATGCGTGATCGAAAAAGGAAGCATCTATTAGAAAAGTTTGTCTGTAGATCCAGAAAGTCATCTGGTTACTCCAGGGGCTACGCTCACTTTCGCGCTGTACACCCCTGGAATATGTCATAGATAAATTGAAGGCACAAAAACAGTTGTTTGATTGTTCTCAGGTAAACATATATACCTGACCAGTCGCTAGGCTGATAATTGTCCTTTGAAGATTACAAAGGAGCGACACCCGACTTCAAAACCAGTCATTTTTTTACTGTTAGGCGACCGCGATATTCTTTTGATGTACTAGGATCGAACTAGTCTTCTTATCTTATGAAAAAGGTGGCGGGCACCTATATATAATATATATATAGCTAGCTTGCGATTTCGCTATGACATATTCCAGGGGTGCATAGAGTGAGGGGAGCGTAACCCCTGGATATCGAGGATGCTAGAAAGCAAGACAAAGTAAACATTGTACAGCATCACGTGGCCATTTCGTTTGTTTCGGACTGGTACAAAAGTCTAAAGTGTTTGGAAACCAACCTATACAAGACGATTCTAAACCATATCAAATAACATTACAACTCATTCCACAACAGAAATATCACGTAGTCTTTAATCAAACCAGTTCGTGAACTCTCCAGACCTACTTATTTATTGACCCTCTTATCACTCCATATACTCTATAATCTCACTGATTTATAAATTATATTCTTTTAATCAGACCTGAAGGTCAAAAGTGACGTTACTAAACTACTTTATGTATAAACAACTGTTAAAGGTATATGCTGCTTACATAAATGTTTATAAGTTTAGGAAAACTTGTGCCAAATCATTTGCAAATGTTGGATAAAAACAGTTACACTGTAGTTTTTAACAAAATATTTATGTTATGTCACATAAGCTTCTATGTTTTTAACGTCTTTTTCTGGAATGTTATTTACATTTATGCTAAGTGCGTATTAAGTGCCGATGTTTATAATTAACCGGTCATATATCTGAGTTAGCCTCATTATTGTCACATTTAGTTTGTTGCCATTTAAAACAAATCGAGCCAAAACTTCCGCATATTCTATTAATAGTTGTTTTTTAGTAGGACATGTTTTGGTTACATACGTAATTTTAAACTGTTCTTTTTTATAATTGATATTTTCATGTTAATTATTTTTTATCATAACTGCTTAAAAGCAGAAAAAAAAATGTATCATTAAGACTGCCTAGAGATAAACAAACACTATACAACTAATTAATTTAAATGTATAATGCATGTTCCGGAAACGCCTCCGGTCAATCGTCTTTAATTTGTCCACATACCGGAAAACACATCCTGGCTTCGTTAGTTATATATGGCTGTCACAAGCTTTCCAAACACGCGTATAAGCACCAGTACCCTCCAGACAGGAGCTCGAGATTGGTACGCGTCTGTCGAGAAACAACCACGTGACATCGTACGGGGTTCATGGTGATTTCTAACTTACTATAACGTCGAACTCTGCGACACGGCCTCAGATTATAATGAGAGGCATGATCATGAGTTTTTCATGTTTGTTTTGGTCCTCTAGTGCGGAAATAAAACCAACTGACAGCTTGAACATGCCCTATAATTAAGCATACCACTGAGAGGATTTAACGTAATTACAGTACCACATACATCGTGCGCACACCGTCCACACGCGGTTGTACAGAGTGGCTATGTTTCAGAGACGAATATTGTATAACATTCTGTATATACGTCTCTGCCTGTATGTGGATGTGGGACTGTGTCCATATTTGTTGACATTCTACATGTGTCGATAAAGGTCGTTTAATACACCGAAAAAAACATTTCTAAATGAAAGGAAAAACAGATAAAAAGATAAGCCGATATTTTTGGCTAGAATATAGAAAATTTAATATACTTAAAAATCAAGCTTATATATTTAAACACGAAACCGTATATATTGTTAAGCAGGTCTTTAATTTACACCAACCACGAATATTATCGCACAACTTTCGTCCATCGTGCACACAAATGTATGAAAGCAATAGTCGTCCAGATGTTTGTCGTTCGCACATCGTGCACACATCGTGCGCACACCGAACATCGTGTTACGTTTTTCGATCCCTCAACTTTTATTGAAATTATGAATTTTACCCTACACCCATTTTATGGATATACAATGAACAAAAATATATCAACAAATTTAAATCCTCCTTATTTTCGACGAATGGGACGAGAGAGTGATTGTTAAAACTAAGGTCTGATTTTCATCTATGGATAATTTATGTCAAATACATTTTTTCTCAAATACATATAAATCCTGATATTTTCTTTCTCAGACATTGAGCGAAGTCTTAATATTTCAGTATTGAAAAGCGTTGCTCTCATACTATTTAAATGGGTAATTCAGCGTCATTTCTAGGAAGATTCTCCTTTATTCTGAGTTTTTACTTCAACAGAACAGTGATTTAATAAGAGGATGGACGTTCTAGCATTTTGTATTTCAATTATTTCTTAGTTTATTTTGTCTTTTTATTACGAGGTATGGGAGAACATATCTGTTTAGGAAGAGAGGGTATGGAACTTGTGTGATGAAGAAAATTGCTTGTACAATCGTTGTTAATATCTATGTTGTATGTGAATATCGAAAAACATGTTGTACATGTGAAGTGTAAAGATATATGTTGTTTGCATTTTTGCAAATTTCCAAATGAGACATTAATTTCTTCATGAAGCTGTATAGTCTATATATAGGTATATTGTTAATTATGTTGGGCAAAGAAGAAATTCCAACAGTGTGGACAAGTTTAGGTTGTCAAATTTTCGGAGCGACCGCTCCTTTATCAAGACACAGTGAAACAGAACAGTTACATGTACATATGCATCATATTACAAGAAGATAGAACTGATATACTATAATTGAAAATATAGCTATTATATAAAACCAATAGTCCCCTCGGTTAAAGACAGCCGCAGGCAGCAATTAAGCTGAGACCTATATTTTCAATTATAGTATATCAGTTCTATCTTCTTGTAATATGATGTATATGTACATGTAACTGTTCTGTGCCCCATATACTATTTTAAGTAATTCGTATCCTACGGACATACCTCCTTTAGGATCCAGTGTTATATGGGATTTTACCGTCTATATTACTTCTTTGACCCATAGGTATATTGTTATGATATATTTATTATATATGTATATTATAAATGCAGAACATGTACGTGTAGTTACACCGCGGATTGTCATCTAAGGGACTCCAAAGAAACCTAAATTGATATGCTACCCACAATGCAACGTATGCGGTCTATATCCGGTCCTATTCTTCCCTATGGGTAACGTCTCCCTAGACACTCGTCCTTAGCACAAATAAACAATGTAGATTATTGGTTGAAATACATGACTTCATTGTGAGCGAATTGTGATCGTTTTTATTGTCAGTTAATTGTTAACATCTGCGTTTCAGTTTCTTTGCAAAATATTTTCAATGAAGAAGATTGTAATATAACGTCAATGACAATGTTAGCAGTACTGACATCGTAATTGTCAGGACATTACACACGATATGTATTGCCAATGTTTTGCGAACATCTAGAGAGTGTTTTGTTGCTGTTCCCAATAGAAGGTGAATTAGGACTTGACACTGTGATACCATTGCATTCAGCTGGATGATGGAATGTTAATTACAAACAAAATAATGCACAGTACTGCAACTAACAGAACGGTACACACTTTTATATTTCGTCACTTTCTTCAGTGTAAAAGTGCATTCTCCTTAAGATATTCCTAGTAAACTCACCAGCATCTCGGCCATTCATTATAGAAATCCTACACCAATAGGATTCTGGGCTCTGGAATCACGATTTCAATTTAAGAAATTGGGACAAATGATCCTATTAAATATCCGCTTTCTCGGCTTCACACAGAAAGGGGGCACTTACATGAATACCCTTTTAAGTAACGGCAAACATTGAAATTAGCCACTAGTAAAAGTACGTTTTCATTATCGAACTTTAATTTCAAGATAATATCATGCCATTCAGATCAATCCCCCAGACATTAAGGGGTGTGGTGTTAATAGACCCTACTTAAAATATCATCCATTGACATTGTAAATATATGCAGTATTGGCATAACCACGTTGTCCATTTGCGATGTACGTTTATTATTAGTGAAATATGGGAACTCATTACCAGTTATTTCGTTCCAATTGATTCAAATTTTGATGACGTAGCAAATGGATGACAGTTACATTTAGCCGTGGTGCTAGTTAGGAAGTAAAGGTAATATAACTGATTCGATTGCCTGTCGTAGTTTTTCTACTCTCCAATAGGCTTCGCTTCGAAAATAGCATTGAAGAGCGCGATGACTAGTTGAGATAAATGGTACTAAGGTAGATGATCCAGTCTAGTCGCTACTCGACGTGACTTGATGATCATCCGCGACAAAACAAAGGTCATAGGGGTTTGTTTGCACAAAAACACACAGGGTACTGTATCATTGAATTTTCTTCAAGGCTTGCTCCGAATATCATGTTTCCAAATGCTGACAAACGTACTCATAAAGTTTCCGAGGATACAGGTTGACGAAGACTGTTGACACCTGTTATGGTCGCTATCAGGATCTCATTGAGAAATGTGCTATTTCTGTGTATGATATGAATGTCGATTATTTAGGTTATGCTCATTTGTGTGCTATGTGGCTTTGTCACTACTCAAGTTCACGATGCAATGACGTGAACTTATCATGATTTGCCCTAGATTAAAATGGCAGGTCTCGTCGATGGAGCAAGAGACGCTTACCCTTTCGGTATTATCCTTTCACTCTTGCAGGGGTCTCCAACTAAATCTTTCCTTTGTTAATATTTCCCCAACGAATTATCGTTTTTTAGTTTGAATAGAAGTTTCATCCACACTTCCCTTATTGAGGCCAGTCTGATATAAAAATAAATAAATCAAATTTTGAGGATCGTAGCAGTTTATTCGACTGAGCAGAATATGCAAGTGAAAAATGGCGTAGAATTACAAAATTACGAAAATGGAGAAAGTTACTTTTGGGAGGGTAGAAATACAATCATGACCTCACTCCTTTCTAGGTTTGCCAATTTTCGGTTAACCGAATAGTTACTTTTTGTGTCCTAATTTTAACGCAATGACAGCGTCACATACTCGTATAAATATAATTCTAGCATTGACTTACGTATTGCTGTAATACAATAGTTTATTGATATAACAATTTGAGGCAGGTTCGAACCAGGCAACACGTAGTTAGTCGTGAGAGCGGTGGGAAAATTTGACATTATATGATTCAAAGTTGGGGCACGTTCGTTCATCCAACCCCCTGACAGACACGGTTACATATTTCTGATACGGACGTGTATTCCCCTTTGTTATTACCTAATGAACGGTATGAAAGTCCTCTTTTAATAACAATAATAAATAATAATAATATACAGCATTTATATAGCGCCCTATATAATTTGTAAAATTACTCTAAGGAGCTTTACAACATATGGATAATAGTAATGGTTATAATTGTGAAAACAAACAACAAAGGCTTGCAATCACTTTCATACATTTAACAAGCAATGTGCACATAATTGAACAAATAAAAGGGTGGTATTTACATGACGTCTTTGCAAAGATTCTAAAATGTAGACGTGAAGAGGTGAGTTTTTATGTCCCTCTTGAACTTGGCCAGGGTATTCGACTTCCTAATAGCAGATGGTAAGCTATTCCACAACGTAGCCGAAACCCTCCCAAAGCATCTGTTTCCGTAGGTCACAGTACGAGATTTTGGGACACACAACAAAGATTCTGACTCCGACCGCAGTGATCTTGACGGCTGATACAGGGTAACAAGTTCCTGTAGGTACTGAGGAGCTGTTCCATTCAGTGCCTTGTATGTGTATACCAGAATTTTGTACTGCGACCTGTATCGTACAGGTAACCAGTGCAACGAATAAAGCGCAGGTGTGATGTGCTCTCTCTTTCGAGTACGAGTAACTAGCCGTGCTGCAGTGTTCTGAACCCTCTGCAGACGACTAGTTAGTTTGTCAGATATACCACAGAGCAGGGCGTTACCATAATCCAACCGAGAGGTAACAAGTGAATGCACCAAAATCTTGCATGAATCTGCAGTTAGAAACTGCCGAATACAGCCGATGTTCCTGATCTGGTAGTAACAGGATTTGGCAATAGCGTTCACTTGTTTCTCCATGTTCAGAGAACTGTCAAAGTACACCGCTAGGATTTTAACAGCTGGAACAGTCTCAATAGTTCTGGCACCAACCTTGAGCTGGAGAGTCATTGTTTGCTGACACCTTGGGGAAAAGACGATTAGTTCCGTCTGTTCCTGATTAAGTTTAAGCATATTGGCGTTCATCCAGATACTGATATCTGTCAAACTTGCTTCCAGACTTTCTGTGACTGTATTCCAACTGTCCTGTGGTTTTATGACCATGTAAATTTGTGTGTCATCAGCATAGCAATGATAGCGAAGGCTATGGCGACGACAAATCTCTCCAATCGGTTTGGAGTACATGCAATATTGGAATTGGAATAATAAAAGTAATAAAAAAACAAATTAAAAAGATAAATTTCAGCACATTCAATGCTGTTCAGAACGACTTGAATTACAAATTGCCGAATTTGCCCCTGTTTATCTTAGTAATTTGTATTCACTGTATTTAAAGCTGCATGTTTTCAGTTCCAGGTGCAGATGAAGCGACGGTACACCTTAACTACAGACATCTAATTCTTATACAACTGATATAATTTGTGTAACGGGATGTTGCCAGACAATAGCAGCAAAGGCAGAATTGCGTTTAATAAAGCTTAGCTTGATCCTGAAGTAGCCCACTGTTCGGGCGAAACCGTTAGAAGTTTCCTTATAAATACAATTTAACTCATCCCGAGCTTGTTGCGATTGACTTCTATACTAAGCTTAGATTTGCTGTCAAGCGTGACGTCATCAAAACATGGCGTCAAACATAACGCTGCAATAGTGTCTTCGTTATACTTAAAAAAATACAACGAATAGAAAGTTAATTAATTGAATACAGTAAACATTGTCTACATTTAACCCGCATGGCAGCGTATATCGAGCTTTTCAGTCGTGCTTCTCTTTCGTGATAGATATCGATATTTTGCCATGATTGTAAAACATTTAGTGGTATTAAATATTCAACGAAACGCAATAAAGAACAAGTATCCCTAATATTTTTCTTTCTTTTGTCATCTACTTAATTATGACGTAAATGCAATTTTAACAGAAAAAATCAGATTAATATTATGTTATTTTATGTTATTATGATGTTGTCCTTGGATCGCAGGAAATTGAATAATATCAAAAATTTACCGTACAATTGTTTATTTTTCTATAATAAACGCCCATTCTAAACCTTTTTTTTATCTTACGTGTTAAGCTATAAGCAACTATTAGATTTAACGAAGAAAACTGCATAGACAAAAAAAAATCACTTCATCAAGGAATGGCAAGTTTGATGTGCATTGGCACGGGAGTTACTTCCCTTGCACAGTTAAAATAAGTTTGTAAATTAGATTGAGGACGACGAATGGTTTATTTATTTCTTGTCGCTTCCGAATCCAGGGTATCAATATAGGACCTATAGCAGACCCGTGTGGACTCATGATGTAACATGCTTCCATTTAGAGCAGCTTAAGTTAATAACCATGCGTTGTGTTCTATCTCAACCGTGTAGTGCATTCCGTAAGGTTTTATTTTTTGAATTACAATCGATTGGGGTCCCTTTGTCCATCGCGATGGTCCATTTATTAAGAACAGTAAAGAGTTGAGGAGCTGTCGATCTGTCTGTGATGACAAAGCGTTACTGATATAAATCATTATGTTTATTACTAAAGAGTGAGTTGAATGTTATGTGATCAAGTAAGTGATTTCTAACGAGTCTTGGACATTATAATATCCAGTCATATTTCGTAGGTGTTTTAAAATTAGATTCCCAGTGTAATATCGGTATCTTTATAGCGTTTTCATATTTGTTTTTTTTCTGCTAAACAATAAAGATTCTACTGTATGTCTGACTAGTAAGCCCGTTTCTTGTTCCATAGCTTTAATGAAACTGTAATTCATATCTATTAACATGATATCTACGTTGCATTGGTACTTTATATAAATATACTACACATGTACTTTATTGACACTTGATTAATGCTTTATTCACAATACACTGACGCAGTATTGATACTACGATGACAGTTTACAGATATGGACATTGTCATTCCCTAACATTTAATTTAACATGTAGAAATACAATAGTAAGTTAATTATTTCGTAATAACGGTATAAAAAAAATGTATCCCTGTAACAAGAATTACCCTTAAAAAACATAATCACGTGGAGGTCGGTGATTTATAATATTCACTCAGTCTCACTATTTTTCGAAACACCAGGGCCTGTATTCATGAAACCGTTCTCATACTCAAGCACGGATTATGGGCTCAAAACAACTTTTTTTGAAGCTTACTTTGAAATCAAAAAGATCAAAAAGTTAAGAATAAAGATTGAAAACAGCATTTGGCTTTAAATCTTTTTTTTACTTTCCCAAATCATTGACAAAATAAGATTATATTATTAATTCCTAAACGGAACAAGAAATATGGCTTGAGCACACAACCATGCTTGAGCATGAGAACGGTGACGTCAAAATGCTTTCAGATAAATGCAGTACTTTCCTCGGTTCAATTTTCATACGTTTCATCTTTTCCTATGATTTAAATATTATTTATCATCTAATATAACTGTGTTTATATGAACCAGATACGATAAGTATCACTTTCTCAGGTCCTTATAACCACATATTCATCTCACCATAAATGATAAAGCTATGTACCTATGGCATTACTCGAAACTGATGAGAAAGGCGAATGTGCATTAACGAAATTAATCAATAATTTCTACACATTCTCTGAAACCGTGTTAATTGTTTAGCGGGAGGTAACTCAAAATGAATATAGCGTCATATCTATAGCATTCCTGTGTATTGCGTCACCCATTCAAATATCGGGCGGGATGTGATTATTGTATGTATATGTATGACATCGTTGTTATCACATAACCGTTAAGAGAGATAAAATAAGAAAAGAAATTGTTATACAGTACATGATATCACATTCCATACCGAGATGTGTTTAAAGACAAACGAACCAAACAGTACGATGATAGTTCGTTTCGGGTATAAGGCCAGGATTTTATCTTGTAGAAACTGTATATCGAAACAATTAAACACAGCCAAGCACTCATTCTGCTCTGTGTTAGTCAAACGACGCGTTTAGTACGGCAAAGGTCGCTGTCGAAAAAGAGAATGGCATAAAATGTTTTGCAAGCAAGGACGAGTTATGTCCCTCATATTGTAACGCAGGCGTAATGGTAGTGAAACTCCTATTTCCTTCAACCAGTTTTTATTAATTAATGTAATATTTGTAAATGACCAAAAGATGATAACAGCCTATATTTGTGCAAACATTTACAACGAAAATGGATGACTAATAGTGAATAATATTTGTACATGTATACATGTATCGAGCGGTATGTTATCATTTATCTTGAAAACCGTTAATATTATCATCTTCACTATTCAGAAATATATCTATACAGTAATTACATAAATAAATCTATACAGTAATTACATGTACTAGTGAATCAGGGAACTAGTTACACATACAATCTGCCGGCACACAAGTTCAGGTTCCAGTTCTTTATTACCTTGGGTCTTTTGAACCATCGGTTTCAAAAGTGAGATTTATTTACAATATTTACAGACAATACTATACAATACAATACAATACAATACAATGCATGCAAAATTTACAATAGTATACCAGCATACAAAGGGGATGACGATGCATAATGCCCGTAACTCAAGAGACAATTATTTTTCCATGTTTAATTGACACAAAAAAAACGTTCAATGATGACTTGGGGATCTTCCAGTGATGTCATATTAAATTGTATTTACATGGCAACGTTTCTAACCCTAAGCCGTAAGGACTTGATAGTCTTTGTTAACCGTTTTGTTGTATGAAATAAGTGTAAACTGAATAGATATTTGTCTCTGTGCACTACATCCAAATTTCGAATAAAAAAGAACTCTCGTGGAAGTCAATGTAACACAAGTGACGCACGAACATTGAACTTCTATATTTTATTCGGGATTTCCTGACATGACAATCCGCCTAACAAACACACTACTCGTAGTTTCGAGCATTGGAATAGTAAGTATATTTTGAACTTAATATTGATTTCTGCTGTAAAGATGTCGTCTTTCGCTTACTCTTTTACAGCCAGCTTTACACAGCTATTCCGTCTTTGCGTATTGCAGAGTTATCTTCGCTTGTGAGCAGTTATTGATTGTTACGTCATTGGTTTGTGTGAGAAAATAACGTTGTTTTCTCAAAAATTGACGTTATTCTCACAAGCAAATGACGTAACAAGCAATACCTGCGCAAAAGAGCAGATAACTCTGTAATACGAAAAGACGGAATATAAAATACGTCGCTGAACAATACATAACAATTATTACATAAATGTACATATATGCAAGCATGGTTCAATAATGAAATAACATATATTTAGGCCCAAAGCAACGGACACATATATTTGTTAAATCATCGTTTCTGATTGGTCACATTTAAAAACCATAAAACAAATGACTTATTCATTTGTTAGATCATCGTTTTTTATTGGTCGAATTTAATAACAATTAGATATGGCAGTGCGTAAAATCCATATCTTGTCAAAAATTGAATATATTACAAGCGACTTTGCATATTAAACCCCTTTTAAGTGAAATTATAAAGACCGATGAAGGTCGTGTTTGTTTGTTCGTGGGGTTTTTTGTTGCAAAAAGCACGAAAGCTAACGCGCATTTGTTACGTATATACCATGGAGCTGAAACAGGAAAACGAATCTCCCTCGTTGCTTTGATACGCATTAGGACTTGACTCTGTGTTTTGATAGGTCGTATGAAACCAAGTGTTGTTGTTATTTGATCAAGTTAATAGCATCATTTCTTCAAAGTGTCAATAAAAATCAGCTTGTTATCATAATCGATGTCCTTCATATCAATGCACATGGATCTCGCGCTCATCATTTCCTCGAACTCTTGACGTCTTTGTTCTGCCAGTAGCTTTTCTTTCTCCTCTTCTGTTGCGACATCAATTTTGTCATCGTCGTCGAAGTAATCTTCCTCTTCCTCTTCCTCTTCCTCTGGTAGATAATTGTCTGTTTCCAGTTCCAGACTGCTCTGACGCTGTCTGTTTTTCACGATTCTCGATATGTTTAAGGCGGACAGAAACAATATATACATAGCGATGCTCTCCCCTAGAAGTAAGTAGCAGAACCACATAGGGGTTAATGAGTCCATGAGGTATCCTAGAACAATAGGATTCACCATTGTACCGCTAGATGATGCAATCAAGAAAATCGAGGCGATTTTCCCCGTCACGGGAAGAAGTTCCGCCTCTGTCCATGTGAAAATAGTTGGGAATATAACAGACAGGGCGAATCCACCTAAGAATGCACAAACCCACACTCCGCCATCAAACTGACCCGTTGAAGTACAGTAGAGTCCTACGAAAGACAAAACCAACAGAGTGGAATATACAGTTATGATTCGTACAGGGTCGCACATTTTCACGAGGAAGATTCCAACAAATCGACCACCACCAAATGCTGCCCAGTACACCGATGTAGCGAATGATCCCTTGGCTTTCGTCCACTTCATTTGTTTTACACAAAACGTCGTCAAAAAACCTGCAAATGTGTCCTCGATAGCACTGTATGTACCAAGCAATAAGCTCATGTTGAACAAAATTAAGGCCTTTGTCGCCAGAGGGAGGATGCGAAGTAACTTGTCCTCGTCTGTTCGACCACTCGCCATTTCTAGTTTTGTTCTCTTCAGACGCATAACGATGAATGGTATGGAAGCTGTGAGACCCATAATAGATGTGATCGTGCAGGCTTTCCATAGCTGAGATGGTTCATCCGGCAGCTCTAACGGAAGTGCATTCGCTATGGTCGTCATTGCAGAGTTTAATACAGACGGCGCTGTGACCGTGGAGTTTTGCCATACAGGCGTTGCCGTGTTATGGATGAGTGAAGACATTGTCACATTAAACTGTTCTTTCTTTGCCAGAAATGTGAGACCGGAAGTAGATGAAGACAAATTTAGAAATGACGTAATGTTATACGTCATGGTTTCTATGGTTGTGTTTAAACGTTTTGTCGTAAATTCTAAAGCTGAACTCATGGTATCGTAGGAAAACGTATCATTACCAAGTAAACTGCGCTGTTTCCTTGACAACTGTTTCATCATCGTTAGATTTCGTATATCAGGATCGTCGACCAAAAATGGCGCCGTTGCCATTGGTGCTAGAATTCCTCCCATCGCGAATGAGAAATGAAGAGCTTGCATGAACGATCTCCCTTCGTCTCCCCATATATACACAGTCTCGGCATTACACACTGTAAATAGAAAATAACCATGTCTTACAATGAAACGTTTTTGTGAGATTTAATGTATTGTTTGTGATAAGTAAAAGCCAGATCAAGGGTGTGATAGACAATACATTTCATCTTATTCATTCTGTGTATTTAAATTAAATAAGAAATACAAACCTGCTGAAAAGAACTAAGCAATATGATTATAAGAGAGGTGTTAAAATCGACTGATATAATATAACTTATACAATGTATATCATGTATACAACGCCACAGGGACCTGCTACTATGTTACATTATAGTAGGTACAGTAGTGTGCTTGGACCTATCCTGATATGTAGAGAGTTGCTAGACGTGTTAAGCACCACTGTCCCACTGCACTGTGGATTGTCACATATACAGTGACCTCCCCTTAACTCCGTTTGACTATACATGTGTGTAACTGCAGCAGGCTACTTCCGTTGACCAGGACCCGTATTCATAAAACCGTTCTCATACTCAAACTGGGATTATGTGCTCTTTTTCGAAAACAAATTGAACAGACTAAAAACCGAATATCGTTTTAAATGGCTACACAGACTTATTGGCCGTATCATGTGATTAAAATGTGATAAAAGAAAGTTGCCTTGAGCACAGAATACATGAATACGGGCTCTGGTAGCTCAATCGGTTACAGCGGTTGTATTAAATCTGACATCCAGTGTTCGAAACCCAGTGTAGCTTCGCTGATATTTTCCCTTCCAGAACACTGTTGTTGATAATATTTTCTCCCTTTCATCTTTATCATTTTCTCATACTATTCGATAATATTTCATAATATAGCAAGGGTGGTTTTCTTTTGAGAACTAATTTATAAAAGCTATAGTCATGGCGGGGAACCAGTGTCCAACACTTAGTTACAGTATTCAACAGTTGTTCGGGGATCGTTGATGTACACAGCATTTGGTTAGTCTGTCACGTTAACCAAGTGTTGGCCTGCAATCACTCTCTACACACCAGGACAGGTCTACGCCACAGGGACCTGAAAACTTGTTCCAGCTATATTTGTACCTAAACTTAGGTGTTCAGAGTATACGTAAGTTTAGTTCGACCTTTGGTATATATGACTTTTTACCGAAAGTCGATCTAAACCCCTAAAACATGTAAAATTACTCTGAGCACCTTCGTTTAGGTCCAAATATAGCTGTAATAAGTTATCAGGTCCCTGTGCCGTGCACCACCGACTTCAAACAATACACGCACCTGCATCCAGTCCACCGCTGAAAAGACCTTTGACCCAGTGAGAGAACACCATCAGACCGTACGGAGAACACCACGGAATGATGGCGATCGTGACAGCGTTCCCTAGGACAGGATAGAACACCAGAAGGACCTTGTCCAGACTGTCAAACACAAGGCCACTGGTCAAGGAGCCGAGTAGGTACCCTACGGAGTGGGCAGTCATAAAGGCCGAACCCTCTCTCAGACTGGACCCCGTGATGACTTGCAGGTCTAGGAACGAAGGACCAAACTGACCAATTGTCCATCCCTAAAATAGATCAAACAATATGTAAATGACATTGTTACCCTGCATTATCATCGTTGGATTAAAAACCTGCAGTACTTTAATTCTCTGAATTATCTTATGTCATTTATTCTGCCAGTTTTGTCCAAAGAACACACCCAACATCATCGATTACGTATTCCCTGATACATGTATAGTCACCCATCATCGGTAATTCTGGATAATTCAGTGCATTGTTTCTATATATATGTTTTTAATTAAAAAGTGAAGATTTGACTCACCAGAACAGCTAGAACAAATTAAGCGACAAATACACAAATCGAAAGAACCGCCAGAATTGAAATAAATAAATAACAATAAATGCATGACTCACCAGAACAGAGAATGCCCAGAATATAGACAAAGTTTGAAAAAACTTGTTTCTGTATGTTAAATCATGTCTCATACGGCCGATGAACCCGCCATGCTGACCTTTACCCTTAGCTGACGTGTCCAATGAGCCTTGTCCGATGTAAGTGATCTCTCTACGATTGTCATTGTCTGCCCCCACAGGGCTTCGAGCGAATTCATCGTCCCGGGCTAGAGAGATAGACACGCTTCGCTGTTTGGGGATAGCTCCTAGTGATGAGGGGCCGAGCCCCACCTGTATAGATGTTTGTTTGATTGGAACTTTAATATCCAGTACCTCGACACTGCCCTTTGACCCCTGATAAGTACACGGTTTAATGGCTGGAGTAATGAGAGGACCTTTTGTTTTTTTCTTATGTTCTGGACTTAACTTATCGTCGATTCGAGGAGTTGTGGTGCGATTATTCATATTTCGTGTCGTTTAGTGCTGTCCTGAATATCTATAGAAAATACCCGCTTCTGTTATGTATTTATATGTATCCCTTATGTATCTATATTCTACAGTAAAACGTTATTCGCTGGAATCAGAAATTCCTTGAAGACATGCATATAGATCTGTATTTAAATACGTGTCTCAATTTGACGGTGTTTAGACTATTATTGGACGCTTTGCCACTTAGAATGTTGTATCTCCACGCTTCGTCACTTAGAATGTTGTATCTCGACGCACTTAGAATGTTGTATATCGACGCTTCGTCACTTAGAATGTTGTATCTCGACCACTTTGAATGTTGTATCTCGACGCTGCGTCCCTTAGAATGTTGTATCTCGACGCTGCGTCACTTATAATGTTGTATATCGACGCTTCGTCACTTATAATGTTGTATCTCGACGCTGCGTCACTTAGAATGTTGTATATCGACGCTGCGTCACTTATAATGTTGTATCTCGACGCTTCGTCACTTAGAATGTTGTGTCTCGACGCTTCGTCACTTAGACTGTTTTATCTCCACGCTGCGTCACTTAGAATGTTGTATCTCCACGCTGCGTCACTAAGAATGTTGTATCTCGACGCTTCGTCATTTATAATGTTGTATCTCGACGCTGCGTCACTTATAATGTTGTATCTCGACGCTTCGTCACTTAGAATGTTGTATCTCGACGCACTTAGAATGTTGTATCTCGACGCTTCGTCACTTAGAATGTTGTGTCTCGACGCTTCGTCACTTAGAATGTTTTATCTCCACGCTGCGTCACTTAGAATGTTGTATCTCCACGCTGCGTCACTAAGAATGTTGTATCTCGACGCTTCGTCATTTATAATGTTGTATCTCGACGCTTCGTCACTTATAATTTTGTATCTCTACACTTCGTCACTTATAAAGTTGTATCTCGACGCTTCGTCACTTATAATGTTGTATCTCGACGCTGCGTCACTTATAATGTTGTATCTCGACGCTTCGTCACTTATAATGTTGTATCTCTACACTTCGTCACTTATAATGTTGTATCTCGACGCTTCGTCACTTATAATGTTGTATCTCGACGCTGCGTCACTTAGAATGTTGTATCTCGACGCTGCGTCACTTAGAATGTTGTATCTCTACGCCTCGTCACTTAGAATGTGTTGTATCTCGACGCTTCGTCACTTAGACTGTTGTATCTGGACGTTGCGTCACTTAGAATGTTGTATCTCGACGTTTCGTCACTCAGAATGTTGTATCTCGACGTACTTAGAATGTTGTATCTCGACGTACTTAGAATGTTGTATCTCGACACTTCGTCACTTAGAATGTTGTATCTCGACGCTGCGTCAATTAGAATGTTGTATCTTGACGTTTCGTCACTTAGAATGTTGTGTCTCGACGTTTCGTCACTCAGAATGTTGTATCTCGACGCTTTGACACTATGTTTTGGGAAGACGTATCCCCATAATATAGTCGGTTTAGGCTGCCATTCATTCTGAGTTTCTGGAAAATGAAATCAAAACATATAGCATATACTGCAACCTGGTAATGCATGGCTACAATACATTTTGGTTTAAGACTAAACATGAGTGATTTGATCATAACCTACAGGATAATACGCTTTACATCATATATAGAAATACATTATATACATGAGCAATGTACATGTTTACGTCAAGTGCAATTATATTTCTAAACAAACAGGAGCACATCAACTTATGTAATAGTTTCTGTGTGAACGTATTGAACGATATGTCGAGGTACGTTGGAAGCACGGTCTCACTACAAACAGAACACAATACATCTCCAGTACGCATGCAGTCATACACCCATAGGGAGATATTAGCCAGGTGGCATATGACTAGTAGTTAGCGCCTGATAAGGCAGCTCCTGCGAATTCCTCAAAAAAGTGTATTTCCTGATTGTATTAATTGTATACCTATGAACTGTAAAGCGCTTTAGAGTGGTTTGTGTTAGCTAGATAGGGCACTATATCAAATGGTGTATATCATTATAACCCTAGCTGAAGATTCACGGCTGTATCCTGCTTGTTATGGTATAGGGGAGTCAAAGCTAACACTTTTGGTTTTAACGGACCATTGACAATTTAAGTGAATTAGAGCCAACCCTACCTCAGTTTTTGATATGTATTTTTTATCATAGAATATATAAATGGGTGAAACAAAATATAAAATACATCTATAGTTGACATCTCAGCTGTGGATTCATTTGACACTAGAATTGTAATCACAGAAATGTTATGTGTTAAACCTATAAACTGTGATATCAAGGCTGTTAAAACACCAATGGAGATTATAAGTGTGGCATTGGTTCATGGAACGTTCAATTAAAAATGTATGTATTGTTATAATAAAGGGGCTGTCAAAAGGCAAACAGTATTTACATGTAATATCAATAATTAGAAAGGTAGCAACGTATGTGTAATACTATCTATAAGGGGTCATTTATTTATAAATACGGCGTATGCAAATGTATTATGTTGAGTCTGGTTCCATTTGACGAAACCCCAAATCCTTCACAATTTGTCAATTTGCATCTAGAATAAGTTGAAACACATGAATATTCAGCAGAAATAAATGTATAAATACCGTGTAAACATAACACAAGGCTTTGCCCCGTTTTACCTCTTGTGCTATGTGTTTGATCTTCACTTATACAACCTTCCCGTTGCTTAGAAACCTCTACAGGTAAAAGCTTAATGCATTGAAGTTTTAGCTGTTCTAACAATATTAAACCGAAATAGCAAGGAGATATAATATCAAATATCATTATTTAAGCTTAGAAAAACATCTTACCTTCTGCAGTTTGTTCCGGACATACCACGACAGCTCGAGTGCATTTGTGTAGCGATCAATAACGGTTTCATCGATCACCAGCGGCCACAGTCCGATGACAGGTGATTGATTAGCACGTGACAATGATCGGCGTTTCCTACACTTAATGGGTTGATTGACACGTGAGATAAAAAAAATGAAAACAATGAGTATGGACTTTTTAAATCTATTGATTTTTTCTGATTCATGATGCATATAATTGTGCATACATGTACATATGTTAATCATAAAGCGCATCCGTTGTTTGCTTTATAGATTGAACATGTTACTTATACATAATGAAACCCAATGGCAAAATTAGTGTCTGATATTTAGCGATAAAATATTTCAAACTTAATTTCAAATATATCTTACAAGGCAAACAACATTATGTATCGAATGTTCAGACTCACCTGTCCCATTTTTAAGACAATACGAATACTTAACACAGAGATAACATCCTGCAGTATCATACTGAAAAGTCAGGTACAATGTACCAACAATATAACGATTAGAACGCAACGCGGGTACATACTGTACAGGTATCCTAAATCAAAAATAGATATGTTTGTACATTGATTGATTGATAGGTTTTACGTCCCCTTCAGTACCGAGTAATTCGGTTATCCAGCAGACGAATATGTTTGTAAATTTTCGGTAGAGCCCTTTATATTGTTAATGGGATTTATCCCGTCATTTGACTCATCTGGCGGAGATTTAAAGCTTGGTTGTTTTCGGATTATAATAAGTTAATAGAAACAGTTTTTACAAAAAAATACCCACACAAAAAAACACACAAAAACAAAAATCTAGTTTAAAATGCGAAGCGAACTCGCTCTATCTTATGCAATATGCCTTACACCTTTCAATAAGTTTATATGACCTCTAGCTGCAACACGAATAGCTGCGATGTCAGGTATCACTTGTGCGATACCCGTCTCGATATTGGAGCAGGTGACGTAACAAAACCGAAATGCTATCGAAAAACTCGAACGATTAAACTAAAGGTACCAGTAAGTAAAACACACATTTACGAGTTACCTCCCCTCGAACAATCATTATTTTCCCACTATGTGAGTTGTTTTTGATGCAAATAATACCTTTTTTTTAGTACCCCTTCATCTGTATATAGATCTATGGCTACATGTATGAGCACGCCTGTCGTTTATCTTCGTGCTTAAAATGTAGCAATTGATCCCAGATAAAATTTAAATAATATATATTTAATGTGCTCGTGCTATGTGCAAACAAACAGGTTTTCGCCAATGCCCTCCTGTTAAATGCGCGTTAAACATTAGTTTATCATCGAGTTACCATTCCGGATTGTGCAGTCTTGCCGTTTAAATGTGTGCTTGAAGTTACATGCCTTTTTCCGGAATCAACACTTTTCTGATTTCTGTCTATAAAACAACAAATAGCTCAAACAAGGTAAACCCGTAGAAAAGTTCGAATGCCTTTACGAAAGGAAAGATCATTAAAGCCTAATATCACAAACACTTGACAGGTCATAATTTATGTGCAGGTCCTCTGTTTTAATCCAGCAACTTAACTGGATTGCATTATTTTTTTCTATAGTACAGTTTATTACATTTTCAGTCGTGTACTTTGCATTTTCATCGAAATATTTGCAGTTGCCGATTGATTGCATCTGTTTGTTTATTATTGGTTAAAGTATTGGATATAGGGATATAGCAAGTTTCTGGTTACCCGAGACCATATCTATTTCTTAAGGGGAAACAAAGAAATGTCAGACTAGCTGCTGGGAACCAGAAAAGTGTTGTATCTTTAATAAAAAATCGATATTTCTCCCTGTTAAACCTGGCTGGGTCATTTCCGTGAGGAAAATTACGGAAATTCCCATGGGTGTTTGTCTGTACACAAAGACACTGCCGAGAAAGTGAGTTTGTAGGAGTATTTCAGTTTTCTGTTAAACACGGCTGATATACATAAATGTAGGTCGGGACGTCGCAGTCGGACGAAAATCGGGAATATTAATTCAATTTAACGTTTGTTTATTGTTTTGTTCTATTTGAGTGGACCTTTAAGTAAGACATGATTGTACAACGAGTATTTTATCGTCTTTTAAATCCATTTTCATTCTTTGTGTGGTTGGCAAAAAATAAGTGTTATTTTCACCCATTTTCATTTCTGTTGAGGACAATGGGAGAATAGATATGTAACTGGCTACCAATACATGCCAGCTTAGAAAAGAAATCGGTAGGGTAGACATTTCTATCAGAGTCGTGTCTGCTCGGCAGATTAAACCATCAGTTATCATAGACACCCGATACTTAAACACCCTACCATATTTTCTTCTAAAGGATCAATCGTGTTATTATGAGTTCAATTTCAATTTCAATACATTTTATTGTCAAACGACAAATGGATTGGGCAGCAGGCATGGCCTATTTAAGTCCTCTCCAAGCACAGTAAGAAACAGCGGTACAAGCATAGACTAAAGCATTAGAACACATACAAACACATAATAGGAAATAGGCGCTTCATATCAGAGACCGCACATAGTTCGGTAAACTTTGTAATGATAGTGTAGATCTCGGGCGCCTGCAGCGCCCCAGCTAAGGGCTTTAAGGTGGTAACAAAACGAACAGAATCCCTCCATAGGACTAAGGTGTTAGAATATTCTGACATGAAAAAGAAATAATTGGTGGTTATAAAAAATAGTACATTTGTATCTTAATTAAGAAAACCTGCCAGATATTTCATGTGGGCCTTTTTGTTGTTACTAATTTACTATTATTTCAACACCTTTATCAATATATCGCCTGATCCCTTTTGACATCAAAATTTCTCAAGACAAAATGACAGAAATAGGATCTACTGTGTAAAGAAAATATTTGTTAAAAAGGCAAAGTATTGCAATGCAATCCATAGTCCTTCACCGGTAAGAATTGCTATATTTAACAAACAGTACGCTTATGTCAGGAAGCATAGGTCACAATGAGGTTATAGTGATCTACTTCACTCTTCCATCCCAAGATGTCTTTGTTCATCAAATCAGGTTACTCAGGGTGAAATTGTATAGAAGATATGCCCCGGACAAACATTTTCAAATGCAAAGGTCAAAGGTCAAGTCATTGAACACAATGACCTAATATGTACACTCTGCCATCCCAAGATGTCCTCGTCACAGTAGCCTAATCATTGTACACCAAATCAGGTTACTGCATGTGAGATAGTATAGAAGATATTTGCTCAAGGACAAATATGTTCAAATGTAAAGGTCAAAGGTCAAAACATAGGTCACAGTGAGGTCATACAACTGTAGTGACCTTCTTGCACTCTGCATGTATGTACATTATACAATAGTGTACATGTAAGTATAGTATACACTAGTGTACATGGAGATATATTATAAACTAGTGTACATGTGGGTATAATAAACACTATTGTTCATGTAGGTTTATTATACACTAGTGTACATGTTGGCATAGTATACACTAGTGTACATATAGGTATAGTATACACTAGTGTACATGTAGGTATAGTATACACTAGTGTACATGTAGGTATAGTATACACTA
>NW_018408684.1:731314-745644 GCF_002113885.1 Mizuhopecten yessoensis
TGTACATGTAGGTATAGTATACACTATTGTACATGTAGGTATATTATACACTAATGTACATGTACGTAGAGTATTCACTCCTGTACATGTAGGTATAGTATACACTATTGTACATGTAGGTATAGTATACACTAATGTACATGTACGTAGAGTATTCACTCCTGTACATGTAGGTATAGTATACACTATTGTACATGTACGTAGAGTATTCACTCCTTTACATGTAGGTATAGTATACTAATTCAAAGCGGAAGTGGTTTCTTGGGCCAACTGAAGTACAGGAGTCAACTAGTACTACGCATGTTGGTATATTTGTAGATAAATTCAGTCCAGAGCTGGATGAAGTTGTGCATAAGTTACGTGGGCTATGCTTTGCTCTTATGCAGTGTAATTTACTTGGTTCAGGACTTAATCCTTTAACAAGTTTAAAACTCTATAAATCAATTGTGCTTCCAAGAGCGTTATTTGGCTGTGAGCTCTGGTTCGCGCTTTCCTCTACTGATTAGCGTCGTTTAGAGACCACACACCATTTCTGTGCCAAACCTATGCAAAATTTCCCAGTTCGCACTAGGTCGGATATTGTACTGGGAATGTTAGGTTTACCATCACTTTCTCTGTATGTAGAACAATGCAAACTACGATTTTTCGCTGCTTTGTGTAATGTAAAATCTCAATCTACTGCAAAACAGTTGTTTTTGTTACGTAGATATCATATGTATCTTAGTATTGATAAGTCCAAAAGAAGGTTTATACCCGATGTATGGAATATTTTTCATAATTACGATTTGCAGTTTTACTTGTACGATTATTTACAGTCTTCCTGCATGCCTAACAAACTAAGGTGGAAGGATATTGTGAAAAATGTATTGCTTTGTAAAGAAAGTGAAGAGTGGACACAGAGTCTGAGTCTGAATTGTGATTTATGCAGATTTAGGAATATTCATACAGAACTTTCACCTTCCATTCTGTGGCATGTATCAAAATTATCTCCAAACTTAGCCGAGATCTGTAAACGAGTTTCTAAATTATGGAATACCCCACGTGATTGTGAACTTCATTGTGTTAAATGTAATTTGTTTTTCTCTGACGCTGTCGCCCATTGTATCTTAGATTGCAACAATGTTGAATTAGCTTCGCTAAGAGATGATTTTATACAAATATAGTAAATGTCTATCCCATACATGTATATGTGTATTTAGATCAAGCTGAAAGGGAACAACAGATTTCCACTATACTTGGCTGTCCCTCCAACGATATTGCTCTCGCCCTGGCAGAGGATCATGTAATGTTTTCCTTTATCCGGGACTGTCTGACTGCGGAGAGAGCTTCAGCTCTAACATGTCAGTAGATCTAATATCCTTATATTGTCTGTAAACTCTTTTTTATGTAAAAAAATGTATCGCTTTCTTACACGATTGTACATGGAAACCCTTCTGTCAACTCACAGTAAGGTTCACGTATATATACATGTATATATTGCGTTCCTTTGTAGACTCTTCTCAATACAGTTTACAACCATTATCATTATACTCCATCAGATATTTGTGAAGCTTTTTAATCATATTTGTTTTGCTTTGTTCAATAGCCTGGAGTCATTGACAGGTCTAGTTACATTCTTTGGGTTTGTCCACTTTAGAATATCTCCTTTTTCTTTACTTTGCATATGATTTCTTTTTCTGTATTTATTTACATTTATGTCCATATACATGTAACTCTCCAATTTGGAGTAATAAAGAAAGGAAGGAATGAATTGTAATAACAATCCGGATATTACCGGTTTAGGTCGGTAGCGTGGCTCACTGTGACGTATATAATGATGTTTTGGTTTGTTTTGGGATGAGTGTGTGTGTGAAACTGTTATCAAACTGTTATAACCTGTGACATTTACAGGTAGCACGCGACTCACTCAGCCTCCTGTGCATCTGCATACAAGGAAAACAGCGGTTATGAAAACAAGAACAACTGTGAACAAACCAACCGGCGTTTTATGGAATATTTCATATCGATAGTATATTTGATCATCTAGTATTCGTTCATCGAAACGGACGTCAATGTTAGACCAGACGCCTTGCAGCAAGCCAAACTACGTTAACTGAAAGAGGAGGTGAATAGATACAGACAACGTCGGTTGCCATGACAGCGTCAGAGCCACGTAAGGAGGCTTCATCAAACAGTAAGTTGAACTCTAATACTCTGTCTATCATTATGATAAAGACAACTCTCACACTCTGTCTATCATTATGATAAAGACAAATTCTCACACTCTGTCTATCATTATGATAAAGACAACTCTCACACACTGTCTATCATTATGATAAAGACAACTCTAATACTCTGTCTATCATTATAATAAAGACATCTCTAATACTCTGTCTATCATTATGATAAAGACAACTCTCACACTGTCTATCATTATGATAAAGACAACTCTCACACTGTCTGTCATTATGATAAAGACATCTCTCACACTCTGTCTATCAGTATGATAAAGACAACTCACACTCTGTCTATCATTATAATAAAGACATCTCTCACACTCTGTCTATCATCATGATAAGTACATCTTCAAGTACCAGATCTTTGTAAAATTGACTTCGATTTGCTTAAAATATTGTTATTAGACAGTCTATTTCCTTACGCTTTTGCCAGTAATACGGAAATAGTGTCTTATAGTTGGTCACAATGCGATGAAACTACAGAACATCGATTTAAGGTCATAACAGTTGTCAATCTGTTAACTCCAATACTCCTTATGTCTTACATTTGTATTTTGTTATCAAGAGGGTTATACGTAGCCCCCATTCTGTTTCAGCAGTTCTTTGGATGTCCACCTTTTTAGCACCTAGGATCACCGATGAGTCCCAGGAGGACGAAATAGCTATATGATATAGTGTTGTTCTTAATGTGTCATAATGTTTCTTTTACTAAATCTTAAAGGTGCAATTACCTGGTGGTTAGTTATGTTCCTGTTTGAAAGGGTAACATCGATTTTGAGAATTAGCGTTTTACGTTTTAGTTGTATTGTATCGCCTCTGCCTGTCTGTCTATTATATGTCTGTCTGACTCAACGTCGGATATAGATGGAAAACCCATATAACTTAAAGCATGATTTATGTACCAAACACATTTTAAATACACATACAAACCTGTAATGTAATACCACATATTAACATTACATATTTGCATCAGGAGTAACAGCTGCTCAGATGTCCAAGCTCCTGTCGCTTCCTAGCAAACACTGTGTACATTTACATGTTTATGTATGCTATCATACGTCTACATCTTCAGAAAAAAATCACTTGATTGGACTATATTAAGCACATGACGAGGGACTATTTTTACAGTTACATATTTGATGTACTGCCTACGTGCCGCAGATGTTCCCGTAATGATGTTATACTGCCCTGTAGTTGTCCTTGTCACAGACTATTTGTTTCTGACGTCAGCTGGTTCTCGCAGTGTATACGTATACATGCATACAAACAACTGAAAGGGCACAGATTCCGATATCTCGAATGTTTAACAGACTAACTGTTTCGTGGTAGTGGAGTTCTTACAAGGAACTCAACTTTGGTGTCTGGGTGCTTCTTTCTTCAAATGCTCAATTTTCTATGAAAGATAAAAAAAAAAAGATAGCCAATCTTTTATTTTTACAGCTAGTACGACAATAGCATCCTTTGTAGATAAAACATGTATTGAGGTAGACACACGTTTTCTTCTTATATCAGTCATGGTAGGCCATACATGTGAATATTAAAATTGTTCAATGTCCTAGCAAAATTATCAGATTATTAAAATCAAACAATTACTAATGTCATCAGACTAACACTCATGATTACACATAAGTAGCTTTCTCGCCAAATAACTTAGGACTACAGTGATTTTGCAAATACCTTTAACAAACCGTGTAAAAAGTGAACAAATCCAAACTACAAAATTGTACATGTAAATACTGTTTAGAAGTTTAACTGCGCAGGCTAATATATCGAAATTGTCCGATCAGAAGTAGCTCGCGTGGATTACATTTTGCGCAACATGGCCAGGAGAACTTTTTTTTTTGGGATAAGGGATTCATTTGTTAAGTGTATTGTGAAATGCGACATTGAATGATCGTTTTATTTTCATAATTCGGTAGTAAACAGTACTTGCTTGAAAAACAAAC
Organism: Mizuhopecten yessoensis; assembly: GCF_002113885.1. NCBI lineage: Eukaryota > Metazoa > Mollusca > Bivalvia > Pectinida > Pectinidae > Mizuhopecten > Mizuhopecten yessoensis. The sequence continues at coordinate 735,477 of NW_018408684.1, forward strand.
CTATGTATGGTAGTTGTAGCCTAGAACTATACTAGTAATTGTTTATATCGTATCATTGTATCACAAACTTCATCTATGATCCTTAAAGTTGTAAATATTAACTCAAAAACAAAAATATCAGGGTAGGCCGAACTTGCCCCGGTATCCCGTATGTATTTTTTTTGTATCATCGATGATTGGTAAAAATGTATTCACAATATAATTGTTGCATCAATGATGCCATTTTCTTCCAGTCAAAGCTAAAGGAGATATTTAAGGAATGATTTTTATTTTTTCAACATTTATGACCTCATAAATGTTGAAAAAATAAATATCATTCCTTATATTTACATTGACGAATCCTTTCAGTGGATGGATATACCAACGAATAAAACAAATAAACAGGGTTTGTTCCTGCTTATACACGGGTGCAACGCAGTGGCGAGAACAGTGTTTTTTTCGCGGGGAAATGTGACACTATCGTGAGAGATCTTAGCAACCGTCAACAACAATAACACAACAAAATGTAGTTCCATATTCAATGTTTATTTGTAGCACAGGACACGTGAATACGTGGATATTTCACAAAGCACAGTTCAAAAATATTTTAAGATGTAAGAATTAAGCATCCAGCTCGGTCGTTCGGAGTGAGTAGTTTTTGTAGTGTATTACTACGCAATGTGATCAGGTTACTATCAGTTCCCACGTGCTGAGATTCTATGAACACCTGTGTTATGCATTTATGAATGTAATTTTTGTCAATGGGTCTAAGCATACAGAATGTAAATATTTGTTCTTGTGCGTAACGTATATGATGGGTCGGGTGGCGCAGTGGATAGGGCGTTCGTCTTCACCAAGATGGCCGGATTCAATCCCGGCCACCTGCCAGACCACGCGGGTTTTCTCCGGATACTCCAGCTTCCAGCTTCCAGCTTCCAGTTCCCCCAGTAAATGACTAAGATATATATTAATTGCAGCTAGAATAATCATAGATGTCGATTATAAAACTCCTTCAAGGGAATTGTTTGCCACCCTCAACTGGTCACCATTTGATAAGAAAAGTATGTACCACACATGTATTCTTGTATATAAGGCAATTAATAATCAGACCACATCTTACATATATCAGACCCCATCTTACATATATCAGACCCCATCTTACATATATCAGACCCCATCTTACATACATGTATATCAGACATGCTTGTTCCTATTAATTCTAATAAAAATACTCATGCTCTAATTTTCAGTTACCAAAGCCTAGAATAAATACTCTAAAACCAAATTTCAGTTATTTTGGACCTGAAATACGGAAACAACTTCCTATTGAAATCAAGACTGCCAGCAATCTTTACGAATTTAAAGCACAATGTCACGAATATTGTAAACAAGTATCTGTCTAATTATCTTCATATATTGATGTACTATTATGATTATTATGGAGTGTATATTAAGTATTTGTTGTTATACATGTACACCAATGTTTGTGTACCTTCTACAAGAGGGCCTCGTGGGGGATTAGTCTTTAGTGTTGCTAAATGAGTTGTACCCTCTAAAAATAAAGTATTATCATTAATTTCATTAAGGAGTTGTTAAATTTTGATTAATTGGGCTTTATTAATTAATTTATTTATCTGTTATTGAAAGATCAGTTCAATGAATATTATATCAACTACTATATGAATGAGCTTATTTATATTATCAAAAATCAAAAAAGGTAAAAAAAAAAAGGTAAAACATATTTATATGTATATTTATATTAACATATGTGCTTGAGTTCCGACAGGTACGTTTTACAGGTTCAAGTTCAAGTTCTTTATTACTTTAAGTCGGTTGACTTATCAGTTATAACATATATACAAAACAATACTGAGACAACATACAATAGGATACCCACACACATACACACACCCACACACCGAGGTAGATTCACTTGTTGAAACTCATACACGTTTTAAGAAAAAGACTATAACCCCTATCAAACAGGTAGATAAAAAATGTATGCGTTCAGGGAATCAGCCACTCAATGTGTACCGGGTGTTGTAGACTATGTTTTGCTTAGCAGATATATACGTGTGATACAGTCGGAACTAATAAAGCAGTAAGGTAAGTATAAAACGAGACACACTAAAAGATAAATATGAATTTATTAAAGTGCCACGCATTAATCGATCGACAGTAAAATACAAATCACAATCATAAAATATATAAGTTATACAGAATAATATGTTGTATGTGTATAAATGTGACCTCTTGTACCTTTAGTGTGGCTGAGTGAAATAAAAAAAAAACTTGTGAAAACTTGTGAAACTTGTGCATTCTATAAGGAACTGTTTCTCATCCTCCACTTTATTCTGGTCACAATTGGTCTGTCCATTAGTTGAACGGGCGGCCTGGCGTATCGTTCCGTCTCAATGGGCAGTGTATATATTTCTTTGTCACGGAACATGATCCCAGTTTCAAAGCCATGCTTTAGTTTGAGCCTAAGGAAGCAATATCTGTATCATTTTGTTGTCGAATCTATGCAGTACAATGTACGTATCAGTTTTATTGACAAGTGTTATTGAAACAATGAAGACTTATCACTGTTTATTAACTTATCACTGTTTTGCCCGCTCCAAACCTATCTAGATCCATCAAAAAAATAAGCCTAGCTCTTATGGTAACGATAAGTGTTGCACAGCCATGTTCATGTCGATAATCGCTGTAAATCCAATGCTAGAGCTACTTAACTGTGTAATGCAGGGTCAGCATTACTGTATGTTGGTTAAGTAATGCACATCTAAAAAGAGTATAGTTTCTAACGTACAGACTGACCCAAGACTATATTTTGTACATGTACTAGCAACCAGCTCCGGTATCGACCTAAGTGTCGGGTAGGTATACACCCACAAAACATGGCGGAGGATTAGAACAACAGTGATGAGTGAGGACCATTGTTGTTAAAGACATACTACTTGTACAAGGTGTTACTACTTGTACAAGGTGTGACTACTTGTACCAGGTGTTACTACTTGTACCAGGTGTGACTACTTGTGCCAGGTGTGACTACTCGTACCAGGTGTGACTACTTGTTCCAGGTGTGACTACTTGTACCAGGTGTTACTACTTGTACCAGGTGTTACTACTTGTACCAGGTGTGACTACTTGTACCAAGTGTTACTACTTGTACCAGGTGTTGCTACTTGTACCAGGTGTGACTACTTGTATCAGGTGTGACTACTTGTACCAGGTGTGGCTACTTATACCAGAGGTGACTACTTGTACCAGGTGTGACTACTTGTGCCAGGTGTGACTACTAGTACCAGGTGTTACTACTTGTACCAGGTGTGACTACTTGTACCAGGTGTGACTACTTGAACCAGGTGTTACTACTTGTACCAGGTGTTACTACTTGTACCAAGGGTGACTACTTGTACCAGGTGTGACTAATTGTGCCAGGTGTGACCAATCGTACCCGGTGTGACTATTCGTACCAAGTGTGACTACTTGTACCAGGTGTAACTACTTGTACCAGGTGTGACTATTCGTACCAGGTGTGACTACTTGTTCCAGGTGTGACTACTTGTACCAGGTGTGACTACTTGTACCAAGTGTGACTACTTGTACCAGGTGTGACTACTTGTACCAGGCGTGACTACTTGTACCAGGTGTTACTACTTGTACCAGGTGTAACTACTTGTACCAGGTGTGACTACTTGTACCAGGTGTGACTACTTGTGCCAGGTGTGACCAATCGTACCAGGTGTGACTATTCGTACCAAGTGTGACTACTTGTACCTGGTGTGACTACTCGTAACATGCAAAACTACTTGTACCAGGTGTGACTACTTGTACCAGGTGTTACTACTTGTACCAGGTGTAACTACTTATACCAGGTGTGACTACTCGTAACATGCAAAACTACTTGCACCAGGTGTGACTACTCGTAACATGCAAAACTACTTGTACTAGGTGTGACTACTTGTACCAGGTGTGACTACTCGTAACATGCAAAACTACTTGTACCAGGTCTGACTACTTGTACCAGGTGTGACTACTTGTACCTGGTGTGACTACTCGTAACATGCAAACCTACTTGTACCAGGTGTGACTACTTGTACCAGATGTTACCACTTGTACCAGGTGTTACCACTTGTACCAGGTGTGACTACTTGTACCAAGTGTGACTACTTGTACCAGGTGTAACTACTTGTACCAGGTGTGACTACTTATACCATGTGAGACTACTCGTAACATGCAAAACTACTTGTCCTAGGTGTGACTATTCGTAACATGCAAAACTACTTGTACCAGGTCTGACTACTTGTACCAGGTGTGACTACTAGTAACAAGCAAAACTACTTGTACCAGGTGTGACTACTCGTAACATGCGAAACTACTTGTACCAGGTGTGACTACTCGTACCATGCAAAACTACTTGCACCAGGTGTGACTACTCGTACCATGCAAAACTACTTGTACCAGGTGTGACTACTGTACCAGGTGTGACTACTTGTACCTGGTGTGACTACTCGTAACATGCAAACCTACTTGTACCAGGTGTGACTACTTGTACCAAGTGTGACTACTTGTACCAGGTGTGACTACTTGTACCTGGTGTGACTACTCGTAACATGCAAACCTACTTGTACCAGGTGTGACTACTTGTAACATGCAAGACTACTTGTACCAGGTGTGACTACTTATACCATGTGAGACTACTCGTAACATGCAAAACTACTTGTCCTAGGTGTGACTATTCGTAACATGCAAAACTACTTGTACCAGGCGTGACTACTTGTACCAGGTGTGACTACTTGTACCAGGTGTGACTTCTTATGCCAAGTATGACTACTTGTGTTAGGTGTGACTTTAGGTAATTATATTTGTGTTTGTACCAGAGAACATACAAGATTCGATTGTTGATTCTTGGCCTTAATTCAAACTGTAAGATATCAACGCTAGTTTTAAATATATAAATACTACTAGTAGTTTAACTGCGAAGGATAATATATCGCAATTGTTCGGATCAGAGGTAGTCCTCGTGTATTACATTTTGCACAACATGGATCATTGAACGCACCAATGTCATCGCAGCACTGTAACAGATCCAAACTGTTCCACAACATACAAGATGAAGAGCGGCAATGGATCAGACACATGTACGCTAGCTACCGATTTATTATCAGTGGGTATTGATAATGCTGTTCTTCGGAAGCCATTTTATACAATTCGGCTTTTGCACAGACTTTCATTGATTGTTGCTCTTGATCTGTAGATATAAGAAACATACAAGTGACTGCATGTTTTACAATCTGGCAAAAGATGTAGGGTGCCAACAATTAATTACACTTCCAGCATACAGCTATTTCGGTATTGTGTATGCTAAGGTTTTCTTTCAAGTTACGAGATGGTAGATTGTGCTGGAGGATTTCTTTGTCCTCGAAGGTTGCCGTTACTTTGACAACCATGGTAATCTTTTTCAAACGTGTCACGGTTCATTGTATAACACGTTACCTGTTATGCAATTTGGAATTTACCAGTACTTCTATACATTCTGAATTTCATATAATCAATAGTTTTCGCCCCCTTCCCTTCTGTTGCAACAGTAAGTAAGACATACTTGGATTTCCCTCACGTAACCCTTGTATGGGGTTTCCGTCAGGCTACGTACGCAAACCTACACGAAATCTTGCATGCAGTTGCTTTCAACGATCATTCGACCATGGACCATGGACAACACATCAATGGTTCGGACTGTTCTAAGGCTTTCAACGATCATTCAACCATGGACCATGGACAACACATCAATGGTTTGGACTGTTCTAAGGCTTTCAACGATCATTCGACCATGGACCATGGACAACATATCAATGGTTCGGATTGTTCTAAGGGTTTCAACGATCATTCGACCATGGACCATGGACAACACATCAATGGTTCGGACTGTTCTAAGGCTTTCAATGATCATTCGACCATGGACCATGGACAACACATCAGTGGTTCGGACTGTTCTAAGGCTTTCAACGATCATTCGACTATGGACCATGGACAACACATCAATGGTTCGGACTGTTCTAAGGCTTTCAAAGATCATTCGACCATGGACCATGGACAACATATCAATGGTTCGGATTGTTCTAAGGGTTTCAACGATCATTCGACCATGGACCATGGACAACATATCAATGGTTCGTACTGTTCTAAGGCTTTCAACGATCATTCGACTATGGACCATGGACAACACATCAATGGTTCGGACTGTTCTAAGGCTTTCAACGAAACCCCACTATCTTATTCAAAGCTTCCTTCACTTACAGCTGACCAATTATTTTCTTTGTAATCGTCAATTAAAGGTTGGTGTGAATGGTATGACATAGACGAAACAACTGATAAGGCATCCGATGTTTAAATTATAACGAAGAAATCTTTCATCGTGAATACATGTACCTGGAACACCAAATCAAACTTACATAGGCTCCCCCTACTATCCAGGCTCGGATATACCACTATCACGGATGACATATTTCTTATTAAAAGATAAAAATATGGTTTTGGGTCAGCAAAAGGCGATTTCATACAATATGCAGTACCAAGATCATGTTTAATCCGGCGTTCATGTGGATTTCATTCTGTTAGACATCTACATCGTATTTCATAAACTCCTTTTTACGTGTTTGAATCATTTAGTTGTGTACATACTAGTCTATAGTAAGTTTTTCAATTAAAATGAACTGATCAATTTCAAGTAAGAAAAATGACTAAAGTCATAATTCGACTCAAAATTGATACATTAGCACATACGCAGACATACGCCGGACACCCTAACTCTGTCCCAACAACATGCCGTTTAATATAGACCACGTACAGGATATATGTGTACACACGTGGATACACCCTTTTAATGGGTACCGGGTGTTGTAGTATATGTTTTTTAGCAGATAAACACATGGCATGGTGGCTCTGTCTATACATGTGATACAGTGGGAGCTAACAAAGCAATAAGGTAAGTATATATTGCTCTGTCACGGAACATGATCCCAGTTTCAAAGCCATGCTTTAGTTTTAGCCTAAGGAAGCAATATCTGTATCATTTTGTTGTCGAATCTATGCAGTACAATGCATTTATCAGTTTTATTGACAAGTGTTATTGAAATAATAGACTTATCACTATTTATTTGTTTTCGTAACAGGCAAAACTAATTGTACCAGGTGTGACTATACTTGTACCAGGTGAAGTATGCCTACTACGTTGTTAGGTGTTAATTTAGGTCATACGTGTACATATTTGTGTTTGTACTAAAGTACGGACAAAATTCGATTGTGACAGGTACATTTCTCTATTTTCCAAAGATTTATATTCATCAATAGTTTCATATTGAGACAAACAACGTGTTCTACTTAATTAGACATGAACGAAAATAATAAACAGTTGTTTTGACTGCTATTATTTATATACGTAAGGTCGATAATTCAGTGTGATCAGTGTAGAGAACTTGTGTAGGTTAGCGACATAAAACACATATAAAGGATGAACGATCTAATAAAACACTCCGTCTGTCTTGAATTATTAATCATGCTTAACGTATGCTATATCTTCTTTTGTCGGTATACAGTACATCTCTCATGTGTGACTGGGTACTCGTAGTAGGTATACAGTTCATCTCTAATGTGTGACTGGGTACTCGTAGTGGGTATACAGTAAATATATCATTTGTGACTGGGTTCTCGTAGTGGGTATACAGTACATCTCTCATGTGTGACTGGGTACTCGTAGTAGGTATACAGTTCACCTCTAATGTGTGACTGGGTACTCGTAGTGGGTATACAGTAAATATATCATTTGTGACTGGGTTCTCGTAGTGGGTATACAGTACATCTCTCACGTGTGACTGGGTACTCGTAGTGGGTATACAGTACATCTCGCATGTGTGGCTGGGTACTCGTAGTGGGTATACAGTACATCTCTCATGTGTGACTGGGGACTCGTAGTGGGTATACAGTACATCTCGCATGTGTGACTGGGTACTCGTAGTGGGTATACAGTACATCTCGCATGTGTGGCTGGGTACTCGTAGTGGGTATACAGTACATATATCATGTGTGACTGGGTAATCGTAGTGGGTATACAGTATATATCTCATGTGTGACTGGGTTCTCGTAGTGGGTATACAGTATATATCTTATCTGTGACTGGGTACTCGTAGTGGGTATATAGTACATCTCTCATGTGTGACTGGGTACTTGTAGTGGGTATACAGTACATCTCGCATGTGTGACTGGGTACTCGTAGTGGGTATATAGTACATCTCTCATGTGTGACTGGGTACTTGTAGTGGGTATACAGTACATCTCGCATGTGTGACTGGGTACTCGTAGTGGGTTTACAGTATACATCTCATTTGTGACTGGGTACTCGTAGTGGGTATATAGTACATCTCTCATGTGTGACTGGGTACTTGTAGTGGGTATACAGTACATCTCGCATGTGTGACTGGGTACTCGTAGTGGGTTTACAGTATATATCTCATGTGTGACTGGGTTCTCGTAGGGGGTATACAGTATATATCTCATGCGTGACTGGGTACTCGTAGAGGGTATACAGTATATATCTCATCTGTGACTGGGTACACGTAGTGGGTATACAGTATATATCTCGTGTGTTACTGGGTACTCGTAGTGGGTATACAGTAAATATATCATTTGTGACTGGGTTCTCGTAGTGGGTATACAGTATATCTCATGTGTGATTGGGTACTCGTAGTGGGTATACAGTATATGTCTCATGTGTGACTGGGTACTCGTAGTATATCTTCTTTTGTCGGGATACAGTACATCTCTCATGTGTGACTGGGTACTTGTAGTGGGTATACAGTACATCTCGCATGTGTGACTGGGTACTCGTAGTGGGGATACAGTATATATCTCATGTGTGACTGGGTTCTCGTAGTGGGTATACAGTATATTGTGACTACTTGTTCCAGGTGTGACTACTTGTACCAGGTGTTACTACTTGTACCAGGTGTTACTACTTGTACCAGGTGTAACTACTTGTACGAATAGTCACACCTGGTACAAGTAGTTACACCTGGTACAAGTAGTAACACCTGGTACAAGTAGTCACACCTGGTACAAGTAGTCACACCTGGTACAAGTAGTAACACCTGGTACAAGTAGTCACACCTGGTACAAGTAGTTACACCTGGTACAAGTAGTAACACCTGGTACAAGTAGTCACACCTTGTACCAGGTGTGACTACTTGTACCAGGTGTTACTACTTGTACCAGGTGTTACTACTTGTACCAGGTGTTACTACTTGTACCAGGTGTAACTACTTGTACCAGGTGTGACTATTCGTACAAGTAGTTACACCTGGTACAAGTAGTAACACCTGGTACAAGTAGTCACACCTGGTACAAGTAGTCACACCTGGTACAAGTAGTAACACCTGGTACAAGTAGTCACACCTGGTACAAGTAGTCACACCTGGTACAAGTAGTCACACCTGGTACAAGTAGTCACACCTGGTACAAGTAGTCACACCTGGTACAAGTAGTTACACCTGGTACAAGTAGTAACACCTGGTACAAGTAGTCACACCTGGTACAAGTAGTAACACCTGGTACAAGTAGTCACACCTGGTACAAGTAGCAACACCTATGAGATATATACTGTAAACCCACTACGAGCACCTAGTCACAGATGAGATATATACTGTATACCCAATATATCTCATGTGTGACTGAGTACTCGTAGTGGGGATACAGTATATATCTCATGTGTGACTGAGTACTCGTAGTGGGTATACAGTATATACATGACTCGTAGTGGGTATGCAGTATATATCTCATGTGTGACTGGGTTCTCGAAGTGGGTATACAGTATATATCGCATGTGTGACTGGGTTCTCGTAGTGGGTATACAGTATATACATGACTCGTAGTGGGTATGCAGTATATATCTCATGTGTGACTGGGTACGCGTAGTGGGTATACAGTATATGTCTCATGTGTGACTGGGTACTCGTAGTATATCTTCTTTTGTCGGGATACAGTACATCTCTCATGTGTGACTGGGGACTCGTAGTGGGTATACAGTATATATCTCATGTGTGACTGAGTACTCGTAGTGGGTATACAGTATATATCTCATCTGTGACTAGGTACTCGTAGTGGGTTTACAGTATATATCTCATGTGTGACTGGG
>NW_018408685.1:0-6919 GCF_002113885.1 Mizuhopecten yessoensis
AAGTATGTAGTTCCCCTGTACCCATACACTACTAACAGGGAGCGGGGCTACACTAGATAACCGAAGGAGAAAAATGGAACGGTTGTATTTGTTATTTTTTTTATGAAGAATATTATGTTTTAAGTTATATATAACCTAACGTCCAATGAACAGCAAAGTTATAAGGTCAATAACTAAAGACTTGCCTCCACGTTTGTAACGAATGCGTGCGTGTGTGTGTGTGTGCTGGAGGCGGGGTATGTTGATGTATTTGCCTCCTTGCGATAGCACGGTTCTGATGCCGACTTATTTCAGCAAAATCTATGTTTTTGGAAGCACAAGTAAAGAGCATTGGTCTTACACAAAATAACGAGAATGGGTTCAATATGAGCATTCGGTGAACCGATAAATATGCTTGTAAGGCGAGTGTTTCGTAATATTAAACTTAAAATGGGGAAATATGAATTATTGAAAAGAGTAAAAAGAGTATAAATGCTTCTTTTCGAAAGTTATTTCAAAATTGCTTTGATCAAAAAGGGTCCTTCATTTGAACCGCCCTGCTGTACTTCTTTTAAGAACCAGAATAAGCTAAATCAGAAGCGTTTTTAATTGGTCCTTAGCAACTCTAGGTTTAAAGTATGTCGACAAAGTTTAAAATTGCCGAACTTTTCATAAGATTATTTAATTCATTTTGTAATGTCGACAACGGAACGCTTCGCAAAAGAGATATTTTAACCGAGCTTATTTTTTTCGCATTCTCGACCAAGTTACATTTTGATATTGAGTTAATCGGTAATTTCAATATCCGCTGAATTCAAACATTTCTAACGAATATTGTATGTTTCGTTAATGAGATGTCGTAAACATTTACATTAGGTTTAGTATCTCCGAATCACCTGTGTTATCTATTAGTTAAAAGACTCCGAAAGGTATTTAAGACTAGTAGGGCGGCTGATGGGTGGGATATGCCGGTCTATTCTGATTTCAGCAGATCATTCAACATGTTACCTACAAGAGGACAAAGATAAATACAGTTTATTGAACTTTGTTTTGTAGTATCACTAATGTCTGCGATAGTAATATTGATGTTTGAGCAGTAACCGATATCTTTTTATTCACGTCAGATTGACATTTGAGTTACATCTTCATTCAGAATTAGAGAAGGTCTCGTGTGGTAACAGAATCGGCCACCACATGCTCAAGTAAACTACAGACACTGGTTATACATCTTTTAAGCTTCTTTTGAATTTATATTTGTGTAATTGTCTAATGGAGATACTCTAAGTGTAATAGGTGTCGGGTAGAGTACCAAAGGGCACTAGGTACTCCACAAGAAAGTACTTCTATTCGGCAGTCAGATGTCCTACGTTCGTGTATCTTTCTATTTCGAAATGCGAGGATAATATGCAACGGTGGCTAAGAGAGGAAAACATCAATTGAAACTCATTAGTCTATCTTGTTAGGGGTCGGCGTGGTGTGAGGACGTCCACACAAAAGAAAAAATCGCTGCGGAAATCAACACCACATGATATCCTAAGCAGTCACAGGAAGTTAGCACCGGATTCGTTTTTCGTTATTCGAAAAACGAAAAACGAATAACGAGTTTTCCCGTTTTTCGTTATTCAAAAATTATTTTTTTGTTTTTCGTTATTCAAATAGCAAATAAGGATCAGCAGTGCTTTTTAATATCCAGAAAACGATTCTAACACATTAAGGCCAAATACGGCAGTGTTCATGTGTATGAGTTCGAAGAACGAAGAACAACACATCATCTACGCATTTAGTCTTGTTGGCGAAGTCTGAGACAAGTTCATCGTACCTTCGTGTGTATCCGTCACCGGATGCAATGTACCCCTGGGGTGCTGTCTTATATCTGTATCGTCCCCATGGGGTGATAAAGGTTGTCAGGTGACGGTCTTCCTCGCGTATAGGTACGCTGTGGTAACCGTTCCAAGCATCAAACACTGTTTTCTTTTTGCCATGTGGGACGGAACGGGCTTGGTAGAATGGTGATTGAGTATGATGAGTTTCACGTGTCGCGTGAGCATTGAGGGCCTGGAAGTCAACTGTCCTGCGAGGCTCGCCGTTTTTCTTTGCGCATATGACCATCCTGTGACACCATGTCACAGGTTCACCGATTGGGACTGGCTCAATAACGCCTAAACGGACATCTTGGTCTAATCCGGCCTTGACGGACTCGCGCCAGTGAATAGGGACAGGTATAGGTGTATGGTGGGCAATGGGTTCCGCAGTGTTGTCTACCATGAGTTTCATCGGGGGTGTGTCCATCAACGGCAGTGGTTGATGCTGGCATGTGTTGAAGGTACTAGCACTGTAGTGGTCTAAGAGGAAGGTTTTTAAACGCTGTAAATTCTCGGCCGTCCCAGGGAATGGCATTCTTGTGGGAGGGGGAGGGGGCATTTGACGTTTTGGACAGTCACATGGATGCGATTCCACTGGTGAGGAGTGGGGGTTCACAGTGATAGAATTAGCTGCGTATGCACCAACCGCGGGGAAGGCATCGGGAATAATACCTAGTGCTGAGCAGGCTTCTCTGCTGAGGAACAACCTGTCAGTGGTACCACATATGTAAGTCATCTGTCTAGTCTCGATTGGCTTGCCTGTATCGTTAGTGGCGCTCAAGCGGAGTATTGTAGCACCGATGATCTTGATTCCAACATTTGTGGCTGTATGCATGTGCATGGTCACCGGGATGAGGTCTGATTCACGTAGGCCTAACTTATAGATGACTCTCAGACCAGCTAGGCAGCTCTGACATCCTGTATCTGCCATGGCCGGTACAGTAGCTGAAATAGAGCATTTGTTTTTCAAATCAAAACCAAGGGCAGAGTAATCATCATGAGAAACTTTTGCAACAACGTTAACAAATGGTTGAGAGGCTGATCGTTTCTTAACCCATGTGTCTGTGAGTTTATCATAAACATGGTGGTCAATGCGTAATGCACGCTCAACACCAGAATCACTTAACGTGCAAGAATCATCAAAGGCATTAACGATAGTATCATTGACAGTACATAGAGCATCAAATACAGCTGAACTCTTTGAGAGTTTGTTACTGTTTCTGGTGTGCTTAGGTTTATCTTTACTACGACAAACACTTTCAAGATGATGATTGCGATTACACAAGTTGCATATGTGTCCGTATGCTGGACACTCATTTCGTCGAACATTAGATGGGGCGCCTTTTCCATGACCTCTGGTACCACAATATGTGCAAGTTTCTGTTTAGTCCTTGGGTGTGGTTTGATTTTCATTTTTGGCCTTTCGATACGAGCTGCTTGCAGCTGCCACTGCATTGGAGTCCAAAAGTCTCGAAGCTGAGCGCTTCCCCGCCTCCTCCGCTTCCACGAACTTAAAAACATCCTCCAGATTCATATCCTGGTTACTGTCACCTAGGAGGTCAAGTTGAATTTCTGGATCAGCGAGTCCTTTTGTAAGTACATCGCGAAGAATGGCGTCAGTATAATTGACGTCTGTATTACAGTTGGCACATTTTACATTAAACTTGCAGACACCTGCTTGACCTCGTATACGCGCACCAAAACTTTTCACGGTCTCATCACGATCCTGTTTCATGTTATGTAGGTTTACCCTGGCCACCATTGTATTCTCTTCGCGAACGGCCAGTGTTTTGATGGCTGTGAGCACCTGATCTGCAGTTAGTTCCGTTAGTGTGTTACCGTTTGTACGTGTTAAGTGCTTCCTGAGAGGTTCATCCCAACATTCTAATAACTGAATCACTTTGGTGCGACCTTCCAGTTTAGTAGCGGCGACATAATCTTTCCAACGCGACAAGAAATAAGTCCAGTCCTCACTGGTATCAGCTAATGCGATGGTGGGCCGTCTGACTCTCTCAATTTTGGCGGATGGGCCTGGGGCGTGAACCATGGAATGAGCCGTTATCAGTGCAGCTACAATCGCTGCCTCAAGGTCTCCTGTCACGTATTCGCATCCTGGTATTGGGCAGTTTGCGACTGGCATTGTGATACTGTGTTCATATAAGAACGTGGTCTTTTTGTACGTCTTTATTAAGATCAACAATGAACACAGTCTGAAATACATAAATGAGAAATACTCAGATATTTACCAAACGATGTGTTGTTCCGATGATAAACATAATTAACATTGGACACGAGACAAAATAATAATTGACACAGTACATTAATGAACAATAGGTAAATGTAGTCAATGTAGTAACATACAAATGTAATAACTGAGTATCAATGATTACTTACAAATAATATGCCTTAAACAGGCTAATGTAAGAGTTTCCTCAAATGACGCCATTTGTATTACAAATGGCGAGTTTCCATCCAAGGGGAGTAACTCTAAAATGCCTCGACTATAAAGGGAAGTAACTATGTAATTATCATTGTCAATAAACAATAATCATGTAGAATAACGAGTTTTCCCGTTTTTCGTTATTCAAAAATTATTTTTTTGTTTTTCGTTATTCAAATAGCAAATAAGGATCAGCAGTGCTTTTTAACATCCAGAGAACGATTCTAACACATTAAGGCCAAATACGGCAGTGTTTATGTGTATGAGTTCGAAGAACGAAGAATGAAAAACGAATAACGAATAACGGGAAAACTCGTTATTCGTTTTTCGTTTTGCCGTAATTGACCTTGGCGTGTTAGAGTCGTTATCTGTATATCCAAAAAACACTAATGATTCTTATTTGGTATTTGAAAACGAAAAACAAAATTGAATAACGAATAACGGGAAAACTCGTTATTCGTTATTCGAATAATAAAAAACGAAAAACGAATCCGGTGCTAACTTTACGGTGCCATTATAAACATACTAATTATCTGATCAACGGAAACGACTTGTCGGATATTATGAAGTGAGCCCCCCTCAAACCTAGCAGGAAGACGTTTTGCCGACAAACTATACGGATATCGAAACTGAATGCAAGACCGACTATAAGAAACTTGTAAGACTGTACAAACAGTCAGGCAAATGACCAGCTTCAGCATGTACTGGACAACACACAAGCCGGCTGTCCCGGCTGGACAACACACAAGCCGGCTGTCACGGCTGGACAACACACAAGTCGGCTGTCACGGCTTGACAACACACAAGTCGGCTGTCACGGCTGGACAACACACAAGCCGGCTGTCACGGCTGGACAACACACAAGCCGGCTGTCAAGACATGGATCTCAACTTGGGTCTTACAATATATCACGAAGGCGATCATGAAAGGAATTTAGACAATATATAGTGGAAAGTCTCCTGGACCAAACAATTGTCCATAAGAAATACTGAAGGCTTACATAGGAACACCAAATACAATCAATGGTCTACATCGGGTGATGTCAGACAAAAACGAGACACCCAGTGATTCTAAATTAAAATAAAACTCTCCGAATGTCGTAACTGAAGAGGAATCCAACTGGTACCCAATAACAATATATGAAATATGCTGGGAATGGAGAGACGAACGCAATTATGTCAATGGGATTTGCCCAGCGCCTGGGGAGTAAATCTCTTTGTCATAACATCGTAAGTTCGATGCCCACTTTGTGAGTATATATACGACTGGCCTCGGTATCACAAACACACTTGAGGCCGCCACAAGCTCTGATTGGAGTCCGACTAGGAACTTAAGTTTAGCGTTCGTAATTCTTTAACTAAAATATCGTCGACATCAAGACTTTCGATGTAAAACCAATTACCTGGCAACTTCACCTGAACAAATAGGAGTTAACGTCAATGTCAGCGAAACAAAGATTATGAAGATCAGTAAGTTCAGTGATTCCATTGTCTTGAAATCAATAAGCTAAGAAAAATCAGCGATTTTGTCTACATTTGAAGCAAAATTACGGCAGATGGAAATGTAGAAGCTCTCGTTTTGAAAGCCAGGAGTCTTGGTTTCAACCAAATTTATTGTATTTACAAAAGGATGAGACAACAGGCAGTGCCTATATTAGTCTTCTCCTGAAACGGTACAACATATATACATTTACAAAGAATAATAAGATATATTTACAAAAATATCGATAATTAATTACTTATTGAAATAGATGGACATTTATATGGAAAAAATATGTATATATGTTTGAATAATGATATGGCTGAATGTATAAACTACACACACTAATAACAAGGTTAACACTTCTACCAGTGGCGTAGATGACTAGTTCATGTTCGATGTTATGGTACAAGTACAAGTACTGCGTCACTGGCAACATACATACTTCTAAACACACACACACACCCACACACATACACACATTCACAGAGCAGATTGATATAACGGGAAGTATTAAATAAAAATATACTAATCAAATTCGAGTTAGGTGAATCTATTAGTTAAATCAATAAATTTCTCAACTTTAGATAATATATAATTATTAGTTTCTGGTGATAGCTCATTATCTCCTGATGTAAGTAATTTCAGGCTAATAAATCCTACTACATTATATATTTCATAAAAATCCAGTCTGAAATCAGAATAATTAGGACAAAAAAAAAAAAAATGATCAGCATCTTGGCGCGGGAAGTCATTTTGTGTATCTTCTGGCCTTGGGCCATCTCGAATGAAGAGCTTAACCGAAGGAAAGTCGACACTCCTCTATCACGGGAGATTAAGCTTGGAGTATATGTGTATTGAGAACGTCTACAGGATGTATCAGTTTCCTTCCCAAGGGCAGCAATGAAATAGAGACTACCAGTGGAAAGAAAGAGAGGAAGACCGAAGGAAACCTGTAGACGGTCCATCGAAAAATATTTAAAGGAAACAAGTGGTCACGACGACAAGTATAATGATGGTCCCCAGACAGAAAGGGAGTCTCTAGTTATTGCCTTACATGCAACCCAGCACGAATGGTGGTCCCCAGACAGAAAGGGAGTCTCTAGTTATTGCCTTACATGCAACCCAGCACGAATGGTGGTCCCCAGACAGAAAGGGA
>NW_018408685.1:7969-16202 GCF_002113885.1 Mizuhopecten yessoensis
CAGAAAGGGAGTCTCTAGTTATTGCCTTACATGCAACCCAGCACGAATGGTGGTCCCCAGACAGAAAGGGAGTCTCTAGTTATTGCCTTACATGCAGCCCAGCACGAATGGTGGTCCCCAGACAAAAAGGGAGTCTATAGTTATTGCCTTACATGCAACCCAGCACGAAAGGTGGTCCCCAGGCAGAAAGGGAGTCTATAGTTATTGCCTTACATGCAACCCAGCACGAATGGTGGTCCCCAGACAGGAAGGGAGTCTCTAGTTATTGCCGTACAAGCAACCTAGCACGAATGGTGGTCCCCAGACAGGAAGGGAGTCTCTAGTTATTGCCTTACATGCAACCCAGCACGAATGGGGGGCCCCAGACAGAAAGGGAGTCTCTTGTTATTGCCTTACATGCAACCCAGCACGAATGGGGGGCCCCAGACAGAAAGGGAGTCTCTTGTTATTGCCTTACAAGCAACCCAGCACGAATGGTGGTCCCCAGACAGAAAGGGAGTCTCTTGTTATTGCCTTACAAGCAACCCAGCACGAATGGTGGTCCCCAGACAGGAAGGGAGTCTCTAGTTATTGCCTTACATGCAACCCAGCACGAATGGGGGGCCCCAGACAGAAAGGGAGTCTCTTGTTATTGCCTTACAAGCAACCCAGCACGAATGGAGGTCCCCAGACAGAAAGGGAGACTCTAGTTATTGCCTTACATGCAGCCCAGCATGAATGGTGGTCCCCAGAAAGAAAGGCAGTCTATAGTTATTGCCTTACATGCAACCAAGCACGAATGGTGGTCCCCAGACAGAAAGGGAGTCTCTTCTTATTGCCTTACAAGCAACCCAGCACGAATGGGGGTCCCCAGACAGAAAGAAAGTCTCTAGTTATTGCCTTACATGCAGCCCAGCACGAATGGTGGTCCCCAGACAGAAAGAAAGTCTCTAGTTATTGCCTTACATGCAACCCAGCACGAATGGGGGTCCCCAGACAGAAAGGGAGTCTCTAGTTATTGACTTACATGCAGCCCAGCACGAATGGTGGTCCCCAGACAGAAAGAAAGTCTCTAGTTATTGCCTTATATGCAACCCAGCACGAATGGGGGTCCCCAGACAGAAAGGGAGTCTTTAGTTATTGCCTTACATGCAACCCAGCACGAATGGGGGTCCCCAGACAGAAAGGGAGTCTCTAGTTATTGCCGTACATGCAGCCCAGCACGAATGGTGGTCCCCAGACAGAAAGGGAGTCTATAGTTATTGCCTTACATGCAACCAAGCACGAATGGTGGTCCCCAGACAGAAAGGGAGTCTCTAGTTATTGCCTTACAAGCAACCCAGCACGAATGGTGGTCCCCGTACAGGAAGGGAGTCTCTAGTTATTACCTTACATGCAGCCCAGCACGAATGGTGGTGCCCAGACAGAAAGGGAGTCTCTAGTTATTGCCTTACATGCAACCCAGCACGAAGTGACTGATAAGATACGACTTTAGAGTCAGAGAAAATATGGTAAAACAAACAACACAGATCTAAAGATATTCTCAAAACTCTTTGTATACCACATAACCTATTTCCTTTAATATGTGTTTACTTGACGTCGCGGCTTAATACAAAAACAAATATATTGAGGATACCGAAAATATGACTTAATTACAAATAACTCTCTGAAAGACCAAAAACGCATCAGCACGTCCTCTAGATTCACTTTTCCTGTCGAAACAAAATTCATTATTATCCCGGACTGTCTAGAGGCTGACACAGAGAAAACTGAGTAATAAAATGCGTGCGTCCTGAAACGTTCTCTAAACAGACACCCAGCATTTCGTTCCCTAAATTCACATGAGTGTAAAGAACGACAACTCTAGGGGAGACTTGGACTGTGAAATAATCTGATTTTATTCTGAGCAAACACTTGGTAAATGCACAAACTTAGATAATCTAATCTAATTCCGTGGTAAATGTAACTGTAGATGGTGTGAAAAATTGTCGTAGAGAAATCGGTGATATCTACTCTAACTCCAAATCCTAAGTGACAATTCAAGCAAAACTTAGAAAACTTCAAAAATGAACTTCAAGCCGCATTGATTCTTGTTTTTATTACATTGTATTGTCAGGCGATGCCCCAACCAACCCAGGCCCTGTAAGATTTCCCTACGGCAGATGTCAGAAACCTGTAATATCAAGCCAGCACCAACTTCAATGTGATTAATGCGATATTTGACATCATAGAAAAGATATCGACATGTCTATCAACAAGTATTAGCTTGCAATGGACAACGAATTAAACCTCTGTCGGTCTAGACAGGATTAGTACTATTTATGGGAATACAATGGTTGTGGGTGGTCGTAATTATGATATGCTATATCCAGTAAAATCCTCACCCCTCGACGATATATGTGATGATTTCAAAATCATTATAAAGATAGCAACATGTCATATACTTATGTTAGATCTCTGGTGTCGTATTGACAAATCAACCACAGTACAACGAGTTTCACCTGTAGAGGTACTAGTGATTGGTATGATCTTAGAGGTGTTGTAATTAAGGGTAATACGCATAGATTTAACAAAATCTCAAATGTATATAGAAGCTTTAAGAGTTTTAACTTTAAGAGATATAAGCCAAATACCGTTACACGCAGCATGATGACTATAATACTACTACTGGGCCAAGGAGACGCTCCCCAATGACGTAATTAATCATCATGCTCCATTCTAGAAGCTAGACCGCGTAAACTTCCTTATATGCACGGTAATCTGAGAAGAGCAGTCCATAAAAAGGTAATTTATATAACAGGTACTGTACATCTAGAACCAGTGAAAACTGGGAAAAACTACAGAACACCGCGTAATATAGTTAACAAAGAAACGACCCCTATCAGAGCATTTCATGGAGAGGTGCGATGAGGTGCCCAAATCTAAAGATTTCTGGCCAACCTTAAAACCGTTTCCTTAAAACAAATCTGTCAATGATGACAGGGGTGTTTTTTTTATGTGAAAACGTTAACATTTTCTCAGACCAGACAGTTGTTTGTGAAGCATTCAATGAATATTTTACAAATGATGTCAACACATTTCAATAATCGCCCTAGAGTTGATAAAATAGAGGAACGTTTCTGCTAATGATTACTGGAAGAATTTGAGATATCATTGTCCACTGCTAAAGTAAGTCCTTCAAGGTTCAATACTACGACCGATGATTTTTATCTTATCCATTTTTATATATTTTCCAATATGTAAAAGATTCTCCTATGTATAATTATGCAGATGATAAAACCCTTAGCTACATACATGAAAATGTTCAGGAATGAAACGAGTTCTGGAAAGGGATACGGAAATAGTATGAAAGCTGACTCAATCTAATCAAGCTATATGCTTTCGAAAACATTTTTAAAAAGTCATTTTTTTTTTTTAATGTTGCAAACACATATAATACTTGTGATAAGTCAGTTAAATTGACAGTCTTTTAATATTTGATACACAGATTGCAAACATAATTATGTAGAAACGCATCCAGGCAGCTGGAAGTTTTCAAATGAATTGTACACTTTTTAGCGATGACAGTAAAGATGCTAATTTACTAGTCGTTCGTTTTATCACATTTTGACTACTGCCCTCTTTTTGGCATTTTTTTGTAGCCAGACTGCAACTAGCGAAATAGAAAAAGTTAAAGAAAGAGCCATGCAAATTGTTTTAAATGATTGTACCAATTCTTCTATTTTACATAGGAAGCGGATGAAACCTTTTAGCATGCGAGGCTGTTCAAGTTGTCAAAAATATGTTTTTGGAAAAATAAAACAATTACAAAAACAAAACAAAAAAAAGCAAAACAAATGTTTCCTGATTACATACATGACCTACTTTTAGACAGGATGTTACATTTGAGGTCCCAATATGATAACTAGCAGGTATGGACCGACATCTTGTTTGGTAGGAGGCCGCTGCCTACCCTATGACCTACGAAAGGTTTCGTTGACAGCTCCAGACGTGGGATGGCCTCAACTGCAGGTGAGCTATGTGTTCAAGGTAATGTCTACATGCCTGTTGTTACACATTGTGTTTTTGATCATGTAATTATGTTCATCGCTTAAGCTTATTCTATTTGTCTATGCTGAATATGATTGTTTCATTGCTGTTCGTTTTTATGTCAATGTTCGTAGATGCTTTAGCGTTTAGTGCAGATCTATTTGTTTTACTGTTTTGAGTGATTTTTTTTATCGTAGCTTCTTTTTTAGCTCACCTGGCCCAAAAGGCCAAGTGAAGTTATGCCGCGGTGCGGCTACCCCGAGTTTCCTATGGCCCCGACCCCAGACTTAGACATTGCATCTAAGCTGTCAAAATGACAAAGAGAAAACACGTGCTATGGTGCGGCGTCCGTCGTCCGGCCATCGTCCGGCCATCGTCCGTCCGGCGTCAGCTTTTTACTTTAAACAAATTCTTCTCAATAACCAAGAAGCCTAGGGTGATGGTTTGTGGCCAGTAACATGCTGAGATGTAAGGCTACAAAGTTTGTTCAAATAAATGACCTTCGCCCATTTTCAAGATAACAGGAGTCAAATGTGTTTAAAATCTTTTAAAAACTTCTGAATAACCAGAAGGCCATGGATGTTGATATTTGACCAATAACATGCTAGGTTAAAGAGCTAACAAGTGTGTTCAAATCAATGATTTTGACTTTTATTCAAGGTTACAGGGATCAATCATCTTAACAGACTTTCAAACCACTTCATCTGAATAACCAAAAGGCCCAATGTGAGGATATTTGACCAGTCACATGCTGGCATGAAGGTCTATCAAGTTTGTTCAAAAAATAGACCTTGACCTATATTCAAGGTCATATGGGTCAAATATGTTTAAAAACTATAAACAACTTCTCCTGAATAATCACATGTGCCAGAGTGGCGATATTTTGCCAGTAACATGCTGGGATTAAAGGCTACCAAGTTTGTTCAAATGAAAGAAACAGACCTTTATTCAAGGTCACAGGGGTCAAATATGTTTAAAACTTTAAACGACTTCTCCTAAATAACCATAAGGCCTAGAATGTTGATATCTGGCCAGAAGCATGCTAGAATAAAGAGCTACAAAGTTTGTTCAAATAAATAACCTTGATTTATATTCAAGCTCACAAGGGTCAAATATATTTTAAACATATAATCAACATCTTCTGAAGGCCCAGAATGTTGATATCTTGCCAGTAGCATGCTTAGATGAAGGGCTACTAAGTTTGTTAAAATGAATGACCTTGACTTATGTTCAAGGACACATGGGATATGCTTAAAAACTATAAACAACTTCTGAATAATTAAAAGGCCCATGCTGATGATATTTGGTCAGTAACATGCTGGCATAAAGGGCTACCAAGTTTGTTCAAATGAATGACCTTGACTTATATTATAAGGTCATAGGGGTCAAATATGTTTTAAACCTTTACATATCTTTTCCGAATAACAAAATGCCAAAAATGTTGATATTTGGCAAGTTACACACTTGGATGAAGGACTATTAATGTTATTTTCATCTGAATCACCTTGACCCACTATCAAGTCACATTTGCTCATAATATGTGTATACACCTTTAAATGACCTAATCTCAATATATACAAAAGGTCTAGGGTGGTTATATTTGGCAATTGCATGCTAAGATGAAGGGCTATACAATTTGTTCAATGTAATGAATGACATCATTCGACTTTCTAAGTTACAGGGGTCAAATGTGCTTAAATCTTTTAAAGTCATAAACACTGGTCTTTTGCATGTAGTTTTATTTTAGTCCA
The DNA here is from genome assembly GCF_002113885.1 of Mizuhopecten yessoensis. NCBI lineage: Eukaryota > Metazoa > Mollusca > Bivalvia > Pectinida > Pectinidae > Mizuhopecten > Mizuhopecten yessoensis. The sequence continues at coordinate 13,729 of NW_018408685.1, forward strand.
CTTTTAATGTTACAAGTTTGAGATTATTACCAGGTGAGCGATGCAGGCCCATTGGGCCTCTTATCGTAGTGATATGGTGTGACATACATATAGTTTCTCCATTCAGTCATTATAGCTATCTGATTAATCATTTTCTGCAAAATATAATCTTGGCAGCGGTGGGATTCGAACCCACGCCTCCGAAGAGACTGGTGCCTTAAACCAGCGCCTTAGACCGCTCGGCCACGCTACCGTTACGTACATGCCGCTACTATATGTTATTAGGTTGCTTCATGCATATGAATTACTTTTCCTAAGGGTAACATACATATTAACGGTAGCAACGGGCGGCTTTAACGTACAATATTTGTAAAGCACCATTCGATAACCATAAAATTGTCCTGAATCGTATACGACTGAAACAAAACACATATAAATATACCAGAAAAAAACGCGTTTATAAGATTATTAACGCAAATGGGATCAGTGTCAACTGGCGCTTCATCTCACGCCTAGCAAATAGCTACAGACAATCGAAAGAAGCAAACATTTAAGTGACGTTTAGCTGTTCCAAGAACTGTACAAATACTTCAAGACCCCTGATATTGTGGAATGCAAGATACAAGAATTTGTATTTAACGTCGTGTATTAAACAAAAAACATTAGCTCCGTAGAGCTATTCATACGACTATAAAAATACTTAAACTATTTTATATCTATATACTTATATAAGATCACTAAAACAGTATGTCAATTAGGGTAAGAGAACAAGTGGGTTATTATAAAAATATTTGAAATATGAAAATAAACACCTTCCTGAGTAATAAATAAAAAAACCATATGATATGAGTTATCACGTACAGACCCCTACATTCAATGTCTGGTTAGTCTGACGAGTCGTAACTAAAAGTCTCGAATTAAATATTATATTTGTTTAACACAAATATTATGTTTGTTTTGTCTTCATATACCAATTTTAATAATTGTATCCACAACTTGGAATAAAGATTTTGATATGTTTGAGAAAACAAAATTGATGATAAAACAGATTATAGATATATCATATCATAATATACAGGTATGATATGGATTTACACAGGTATAGTATAGATTATACAGGTATTATATAGAATACACAGATATGATATTTGTTATAAAGGAATGATACCTTTTTAGAAAACTTTCAGGATAAGGCAAAGACCTGGCAAGATGAAACTTTTTGTTGATTTCCAGAGGTTGCTTTACAACCCAGACACTCATATTAGACATCGTCACAGAAATATCGGTCAATCGTCGACATTTAAGCAAGACATGTCTTGCATTTTAGTTAAAAAAACTGGTAGTTTTTTTCGGTAATTCATGAAAGCTAGTAACGACGAAACTATAATAAGACATAAACGAATACACACTCAATATCTTTGCCCTGTAATCATGAAACAGTTTTATACTTGTTGGTCGGGAATTTCTCTTTGTATAGCGACCTGAATTTAGTAAAAAAAAAAATGGTCAATATCTTTATCATGTACATTTATATTTGCCGGTATGTGAAATTCCGAACCCCATGACACGTACAACCAGACCGTGGGGTTTGGGATTTGTGCCATTATTTATCCTACACATACAAACGGGGCCGTGGGGTTTGGGATCTGTGCCATTATTTATGATTCACATACAAACGGACCATGGGGTTCGGGATCTGTGCCATTATTTATCCTACACATTCAAACGGGGCCGTGGGGTTTGGGATCTGTGCCATTATTTATCCTACACATACAAACGGGGCCGTGGGGTTTGGGATCTGTGCCATTAATTATGATACACATACAAACGGACCATGGGATTTGGGATCTGTGCCATTATTTATCCTACACATACAAACGGGGCCGTGGGGTTTGGGATCTGTGCCATTAATTATCATGCACAATCAAATAGACCGTGGGGTTTGGGATCTGTGTCATTATTTATCCAACACGTACAAAGGGCCGCGAAGATTGGGATCTGTGCCATTATTTTACCTACACACACAACCAGACCGTGGGGTTTGGGATCTGTGCCATTAATTATGATACATATACAAACGGACCATGGGATTTGGGATCTGTGCCATTATTTATCCTACACATAATGGGATCTGTGCCATTAATTATCATACACAATCAAACAGACCGTGGGGTTTGGGATCTGTGTCATTATTTATCCTACACGTACAAACGGGCCGCGAAGATTGGGATCTGTGCCATTATTTTACCTCCACATACAAACAGACCTTGGGGTTTGGGATCTGTGCCGTTATTAATCCTACACATACAAACGGGGCCGTGGGGTTTGGGATCTGTGCCATTATTTATCCTACATATACAAACGGGGCTGTGGGGTTTGGGATCTGTGCCATTATTTATCATACACATACAAATAGACCGTGGGGTTTGGGATCTGTGCTATTGTTTATCATACACATACAAACGGACCATGGGGTTTGGGATCTGTGCCATTAT
>NW_018408685.1:22077-23445 GCF_002113885.1 Mizuhopecten yessoensis
AATACAAACAGACGTTGGGGTTCGGGATCAGTGCCATTATTTATGATACACATACAAACGGTCCGTGGGGTTTGGGATCTGTGCCATTATTTTACCTACACATACAAACAGACCTTGGGGTTTGAGATCTGTGCCATTATTTTACCTACACACACAACCAGACCGTGGGGTTTGGGATATGTGCCATTATTTATCATACACATACAAACGGACCGTGGGGTTTGGGATCTGTGCCATTATGTATCATACACGTATAAACGGACCGTGGCGTCACAGGGACTTGATAATTTGTTTTAGCTATATTTGGACATAAACTTGGGTTATATGATCGGCTATATGATCGTTTGGGTTTTTATTTTTACCGAAAGTCGATCTAAACCCCTAAAACATGTAAAATTACTCTAATCGCCGTAGTTTAGGTCCAAATATAGCTGTAACAAAATATCAGGTCCCTGTGCGTGGGGTTTTGGATCTGTGCCATTTTTATCATATACGAACAAACGTACCATGGGATTTGTGATCTGTGTATTATTATATACTCGCATCCATGACAACCACCAGTATGGTATTATCCTGGTGTGATCAATGATGAACACTGAACTGAATGGGTCATACACATGGCTCTGGACATTAATGGACATTGGTACATATCCATGATAAAAATGATCTAAAAATAGTCCGTCCGGTCAGAACATCAGCGTACATTTAAAATGGTCTGAAACTGGAAGCCAGCGTCAACCTCTTTGATATAAGGTGGGGTTGCTAAGGAAATCCGCCATTTTGTATACAAAATGGCGGCCTTAGCAACCCCACTGAACCTACGGCTTATATCTACGTCACTTCATCTTGTGTGTTTTGGTTATTACGTCATCATTTTTGAGATACTGACAGAGTTATCTACCCCTGTATATGTATTAAATACTTTCCTTCTGTATTTTAGGTATGTATGGTAATAGGACTACACCGGAACGTCGGGCCCTGTGAGAAAGAAAAAGAAATATGAAACAGAATGCATTCGTTGTACACATACTCAATAAATATTAGTAGACTCTCTCTCGGTTCTTCTGGTTTTTCCGGTTGTGGTTTTACATTCTGTAGACTGTTTGCAATCATCTCTCCGTGAAAATGAGGGGCTCTAGGACTACACTTGAACGTCGGGCCCTGTGAGAAAGAAGAAAAAGAAAGAAACAGAATGCATTTCATTGTACATATACTCAATAAATATTAGTAGACACTCTCTCTCGGTTCTTCTGGTTTTTCCGGTTGTGGTTTTACATTCTGTAGACTGTTTGCAATCATGTCGACGTGAAAATGAGGGGCTCTGTTTATAATACGAAACCCCCACAAGTGCACGAAGATATGTTTTTT
>NW_018408685.1:25189-26881 GCF_002113885.1 Mizuhopecten yessoensis
CAAATATGGACAGATATGGACAAATAGGGACAGATAGTGGACAGATAGTGGACAGATAGTGGATAGATATGGACAGATATGGACAAATATGGGCAGATAGTGGACAAATATGGACAGATAGTGGACAGATATAGACAGATAGTGGACAGGTAGTGGACAGATAGTGGACAAATATGGACAGATAGTGGACAAATATGGACAGACAGTGGACAGATATGAACAGATAGTGGACAAATATTGGCAGATATAGACAAATAGTGGACAAATAGTGGACAGATATGGACAAATATGGACAGATATGGACAAATAGGGACAGATAGTGGACAGATATGGACAGATATGGACAAATAGTGGACAAATAGTGGACAAATAGTGGACATATATGGACAAATAGGGACAAATAGGGACAGATACTGGACAGATATGGACAGATATGGACAAATAGTGGACAGATAGTGGACAGATATGGACAGATAGTGGACAGATATGGACAGATATGGACAGATAGTGGACAGATAGTGGACAGATAGTGACAGTTAGTGGACAAATAGTGGACAAATAATGCACAAACATTTATGAAATGATGTGGAGGGGGGTTGTAGTTTGTGCATTGTGTGTGACGTTTTTATATTTTGAATTAGTTTAGTCTCAAAATACAGCCTTTAAGGGTATATAAACACATGTATTTCACTAACGTTATGAGTTCCGATTTACTGAAAAATAAATTCTACACATCAGTCATAACTTATCCGTGTCAAATAACAGCGGTACTGGTCGTAATATCTGCTTCTCTATTCTGTCTGACGCACGATTGTAAGGACAGAGAGTTATGGATTGTTTTACTAGCGTCGTGCCTGGGGTTTGTAATACCGGCACCGAAGCTGAAGACAATGAACAACATAATTCTACGCAATGCAGAGAACATATAACTTACAGCTGGTCAATATACTTACAATTTACAGGCGAAACATTAGTAAAACATTCGTCTTCAGAGCGACAATTCCTTAGTAGAATTTTTTGCGTAACTGACTGCGAACGTGTACTAAAAAGGGGATTGATTTACCGGAACGTGCATCCGTAAAAGCGTATCTCGTAGCATATGAAATTCTAGATCTAAATTGCAAGTAATACTATAAAACACTCAGAATTCAACCAATCAGATTTAAGTAAGTAAAAGTATCAGCCAATGTCCATATTTGTCCACTATCTGTCCCTATCTGTCCCTATCTGTCCACTATCTGTCCATATCTGTCCATATTTGTCCACTATCTGTCCCTATCGGGCCCTATCTGTCCACTATCTGTCCATATCTGTCCATATTTGTCCCCTATCTGTCCATTTCTGTCCACTATCTGTCCACTATTTGTCCATATCTGTCCATATCTTTCCACTATCTGTCCCTATTTGTCCATATCTGTCCTTATTTGTCCATATCTGTCCACTATTTGTCCACTATTTGTCCATATCTGCCAATATTTGTCCACTATCTGTTCATATCTGTCCACTGTCTGTCCATATTTGTCCACTATCTGTCCATATCTGTCCATATCTGTCCACTATCTGTCCATATATGTCCACTACCTGTCCACTATTTGTCCATATCTGTCCATATCTGTCCACTATCTGTCCCTATTTGTCCATATCTGTCCATATTTGTCCATATCTGTCCACTATTTGTCCACTATTTGTCCA
>NW_018408685.1:29687-52685 GCF_002113885.1 Mizuhopecten yessoensis
ATGATTGCAAACAGTCTACAGAATGTAAAACCACAACCGGAAAAACCAGAAGAACCGAGAGAGAGTGTCTACTAATATTTATTGAGTATATGTACAATGAAATGCATTCTGTTTCTTTCTTTTTCTTCTTTCTCACAGGGCCCGACGTTCAAGTGTAGTCCTAGAGCCCCTCATTTTCACGGAGAGATGATTGCAAACAGTCTACAGAATGTAAAACCACAACCGGAAAAACCAGAAGAACCGAGAGAGAGTCTACTAATATTTATTGAGTATGTGTACAACGAATGCATTCTGTTTCATATTTCTTTTTCTTTCTCACAGGGCCCGACGTTCCGGTGTAGTCCTATTACCATACATACCTAAAATACAGAAGGAAAGTATTTAATACATATACAGGGGTAGATAACTCTGTCAGTATCTCAAAAATGATGACGTAATAACCAAAACACACAAGATGAAGTGACGTAGATATAAGCCGTAGGTTCAGTGGGGTTGCTAAGGCCGCCATTTTGTATACAAAATGGCGGATTTCCTTAGCAACCCCACCTTATATCTACGTCTATTCATCAGACAATGAGCAATCCTCCGTGCGCACTTGGTATAAGGATCAGGCGACCGCAGGACAGAAGGAAAAAACGTGGGCCAATCTCCATGTAACTGTGTATCAATGAAAAGGGTCATAGTTCAATGGACAAGAGATCGTGCAGCCACTGCAGCTCGAGCGCGGGGAACATACACTATTGGTTATATGTTATAGACCTACTGATATGAGTCACAGCACACATAAACATTTCAGACATGTGTAACGAACCGGTGCTCCGTCGCAAGATCACTCACTTCAAACGCTATCAGTTTCACGCGTCTCGCATTCATGGTTCCTCAGTTTTTGACGACATGTCAAATAATGACGCTATTATAGAATCTACCGACTGTTGTCAGGTTCCATACAATCAACAAATAAATTCACGCCTGGATTCTTCACAAAATGAGCAAAATAATATATGATAAATGGTGAAATATTTAGGAAAATCGGCGGTAACCAACCCTTTAAGAGATATCTTTGAGTAGACCTACAGGTATCCCCGAAATTGAATGTTCATGAACGTATTTTTGGAGTTTTGATAGGAACGGAGGAGTGTGTAATCTTTCAATCCACAAAGAATCGTCTACCGGTATTTTCTGACAATGACTTTAGTCTACTGGCTATATTCAATTTCTTCCCGTAACATCGTCCTTCCCATATAAAAGCACGATTTAGTTCTGTTCATTTGACACATGTTTATACTGCTACTGGCAGGAACTGGCCATAATACAATGCACTGTACGTATATATACGTGTTATACAATGTACGTGTTATACGATGTACGTGTTATACAATGTACGTGTCGTAAAATGTACGGGTTATACAATGTACGCGTTATACAATGTACGTGTCGTACGTGTCGTAAGATGTACGTGTTATACAATGTACGTGTTATACAATGTACGTGTTAAACAATGTACGTGTTATACAATGTACGTGTCGTACGTGTCGTAAGATGTACGTATTATACAATGTACGTGTCGTAAGATGTACGTGTTATACAATGTAAGTGTCGTAAGATGTACGTGTTATACAATGTACGTGTTATACAATGTACGTGTTATACAATGTACGTGTCGTAAGATGTACGTGTTATACAATGTACGTGTTGAACAATTCACGTGTTATACAATGTACGTGTTGTACTTACTATACAATGTACGTATTGTATATTGTACAATGTACGTGTCGCAGAATTGTGTACAATTAGAGATTCACAAAAATTGTCGTAGGTCGTGAACAATCTCTATCCAGAGTTGTCATTCCTTACACCACTGTTACACTCACGAGGAAGAGATTGACAAGTCCTGCTACGTAGTTCTGTAAACAGAGGCTACACATATACGCAGTCATAATCAGCTGTCGTCGGTTTATATAAAGCAATGTGTTTCATCTTTAAGATCACTAGGCGGAAATCAATTTATTCAAAAGAAACGTTACTGGTTTATATAAATTAATATAAATCAGTTTATTTCATTAACAATTGTGAAAAATGTGTTATAATTTAGACTTCTTATTCCAATTCTTTGTTACGGAAACACACATCTACACACGTAATTTGATATTAGACCGTACAATAACGACAGGTAGTTCTTATCGTAAACTCTCTTATCCACAAACATTTATTTCACGGGTAACATAGAAACACAAAATAACGAAAGATGACATTTTTTTATGATTTGAGCCTTGCCTGTCCGTGCCTCGATCTATGGTATAGAAATACCTAGCCAAGAACTTCCAGCGACTAGAACGAGCACACCTCTGTAGGCCCCTCAAAAAGAGGAAGCTTGGCCGTTACAATGGTCATACACTGTAAGTCCGATACCCCAGACATGTTATACAATAAGTATGTTTATCCGGCATTAAATCGTTACTAGGGATGTCATAAAAACGAGTGTCATTCTCTTGAATATACAGTGAACAAAACCAAAAATCACAGACTATACTTGTACTGTCAGTTACAAATTCGTATATTTTTTGGAGAGACGTGGATCCTTAACAAGTTGAGTAAATCTCCATAAAATAAATTTCCTGAAAATAAAAATCATTTTAAACGCGATTTGTGCTCAATACATGTACAATTAAGTGAATTCGAAAATATTGCAGAAAGTATTGCAACTTCCAGCGGAGACAAGATGTCAATATGCCAATTCATTAATATTTAAAACGAAGTCATCCGTTTACTAATACCATGCATGTCATAAATATGTCTGCTGCAACTTTCAACAACTGCAAACGACTGAGCATGCCTTACCCATGTTGTCCTTGAATCGCATGCGCCGTCCAAACAGGAAGTGATTTGTTCATTCGAAGATATAACGTGAAGATAATCAGTTTGATTTTCTGTACTTTGATTTGCCGTCATATGATGAAATTTGTTGTTTTCGTTATCAATTTCTGCGTAAGCGCCATCACTTGATGTGTCGTTACTTGACGCGGGCATATAAACACTACATCCCTGGTCGACTCTACCGGAAGTGTCGTATGATTCAGGTGTCAGGAACACGTTAGGCGTTCGTTGTCCTGATTGATGTCGTCTTGATATTGTGTACGGACATTTTCTATGAAAACAAGAGGTCAGTATGAATACAAACAAGACTCTTATTATCACCAAAGTAAAGCAGATATAAATCATACAAACGATGGTTAAAAAATCAGGGCAGATAGCTTATAATCGTTACGGTCAGAAAAAAGGCTGTTCAATTAACAATATAAGATTTTCGATAGGAATATAAAAACTACTAGATAATTTCTTATCAACTCAATAAAAGCATTTGAATAAAACAGAAATTGTGTTGTGTTTTAAGATAGTTCCGTATATGTTCACGTGATAACTGAGTAGAAACATTTGTTTGTAATAGTAGAAAAAAAGTTAAGGCACAAAACTTATTTAACAGCTAAAATTTCATGAAGCTTTGGAAACAAATTCATAGAATAGAATTTTAAGGAACATGAAAAAGAGCGCCAACAGCACTATTTGCATTGCTTCGCTGTCATAACGTGCAGTTTCCTTAATGCTACACACAAACCAAATAGCTTTGAGGAAAACCTTAGATATTAGTTATAAATAATTGAACGAGTTCGCGTGGTGTATTTACTTTCTGCGTGCTGAATTTTAATCATTACTCAGAGGTACAATTCACTCCGAAATTACATCGGCACCTACTGTATGTAGCCATTCAGTCAACAAAAACTAAAAAACATCCTCTTGCATGCAGAAGTTATCGTTTAATTTGTTTTCAAGATAAAGTACTAAATGACACGGACCTGATAGGATTAAAAAGTGTATAAACTTTTCTGGGGATTTTGGTGCGTAATCTAAGTATTTTACAATGGTGTTTCGCTGCTTTCTAAAGATATATGTGTTAAAGTTAAATTAACTTGTTAACTTCTTACCGAATCAATTAAAATCTATCCATCTACCCATTGTGGCTTGTCGGTAGATCTTTCTATTACAAACATTGGGTCTTTATATAATTGTGGCTGTTATAGATGGAAGATATAAATGTCTGTTGATTTAGATAGGTAGTTATTATTGACAGATGGTAGATATTGACAGGTGGCAAGTATACACAGGTGGTAGTCATAGACAGGTGGAAGATATAGACATGTGGTACGTATAGGCAGGTAGCAGTTATAAACAGGTGGTATAGTTATAGACAGATGGTAGTCATAGACAGGTGGTATAGTTATAGACAGGTGGTATAGTTATAGACAGGGGGTATATTTATAGACAGATGGTAGTCATAGACAGGAGGTATAGTTATAGACAGGTGGTATAGTTATATACAGGTGGTATAGTTATAGAAAGATGGTAGTCATAGACAGATGGTAGGTATAGACAGGTGGTATAGTTATACACAGGTGGTATAGTTATAGACAGGTGGTATAGTTATAGACAGGTGGTATATTTATAGACAGATGGTAGTCATAGACAGGTGGTATAGTTAAAGACATATGGTAGTCATAGACAGGTGGCATATTTATAGACAGGTGGTATAGTTATAGACAGATGGTATTGTTATAGACAGGTGGTAGGTATAGACAGGTGGTATAGTTATAGACAGGTGGTATAGTTATAGACGGGTGGTATAGTTATACACAGATGGTATAGTTATAGAAAGATGGTAGTCATAGACAGATGGGAGGTATAGACAGGCGGTATAGTTATAGACAGATGGTATAGTTATAGAAAGATGGTAGTCATAGACAGATGGTAGGTATAGACAGGTGGTATAGTTATAGACAGGTGGTATAGTTATAGACAGATGGTAGGTATAGACAGGCGGTATAGTTATAGACAGATGGTATAGATATAGACAGGTGGTATAGTTATAGACAGATGGTATATTTATAGACAGATGGTATAGTTAAAGACAGATGGTAGTCATAGACAGATGGTATAGTTATAGACAGACGGTATAGTTATAGACAGATGGTAGATATAGACAGGTGGTATAGTTATTGACAGATGGTAGTCATAGACAGGTGGTATAGTTATAGACAGATGGTAGTCATAGACAGGTGGTATAGTTATAGACAGATGGTAGGTATAGACAGGTGGTATAGTTATAGACAGGTGGAAGATAAATACAGGTGATAGTTATAGACAGATGGTAATAATAAACAGGTAGTAGTTATAGACAGGTGGTATAGTTATAGACATATGGTAGATATAGACAGGTGATATAGTTATAGACAGATGGTAGTCATAGACAGGTGGTATAGTTCTGGACAGGTGGTAGATAAATACAGGTGATAGTTATATGCAGATGGTAATAATAAACAGGTGGTAGTTATAGACAGGTTGTAGATGTATACATGTGGTACGTTTAGGCAGGTAGCAGTTATAAACAGGTGGTATAGTTATAGAAAGATGATAGTCATAGACAGATGGTAGGTATAGACAGGCGGTATAGTTATAGACAGATGGTATAGTTATAGACAGGTGGTATAGTTATAGACAGTTGGAAGATATAGACAGGTGGTATAGTTATAGACAGATGGTAGTCATAGACAGTTGGTATAGTTATAGACAGGTGGTAGATATAGACAGGTGGTAGAAATAGACAGTTGGTATACAAGTAGTTATAGACACTAGGTAGATATAAACAGGTGGTATAGTTATAGACAGGTGGTAGATATAGACAAGTGATAGTAATATGCAGATGGTAATGATAAACAGGTGGTAGATATAGACAGGTGGTATAGTTATAGACAGGTGGTAGATATAGACAGGTGATAAAGTTATAGACAGGTGGTAGATAAAGACGGGTGATAGTATATGCAGATGGTAATAATAAACAGGTGGTAATTATAGACAGGTGGTATAGTTATAGACAGGTGGTATAGTTATAGACAGGGGGTATAGTTATAGACAGGTGGTAGATATAGACCGGCGGTATAGTTATAGACAGGTGGTATAGTTATAGACAGATGGTAGATATAGACAGGCGGTATAGTTATAGACAGAGGGTAGGTATAGACAGGTGGTATAGTTATAGACAGATGGCAGGTATAGACAGGTGGTATAGTTATAGACAGATGGCAGGTATAGACAGGTGGTATAGTTATAGACAGATGGTAGGTATAGACAGGTGGTATAGTTATAGACAGGTGGTAGATATAGACAGTCGTTATAGTTATAGACAGGTGGTAGATATAGACAGGCGGTATAGTTATAGAAAGATGGTAGTCATAGACAGATGGGGGGTATAGACAGGCGGTATAGTTATAGACAGGGGGTAGGTATAGACAGGCGGTATAATTATAGACAGTTGGTAGGTATAGACAGGCGGTATAGTTATAGACAGGTGGTAGGTATAGACAGGCGGTATAATTATAGACAGTTGGTAGGTATAGACAGGCGGTATAGTTATAGACAGATGATAGGTATAGACAGGCGGTATAGTTATAGAAAGATGGTAGTCATAGACAGATGGTAGGTATAGACAGGGGGTATAGTTATAGACAGATGGTATAGTTATAGACAGGTGGTAGGTATAGACAGGTGGTATAGCTATAGACAGATGGTATAGTTATAGACAGGTGGTATAGTTATAGAAAGATGGTAGTCATAGACAGATGGTAGGTATAGACAGATGGTATAGTTATAGACAGATGGTATAGTTATAGACAGATGGTAGGTATAGACAGGCGGTATAGTTATAGACAGATGGAAGATATAGACAGGCGGTATAGTTATAGACAGATGGTAGGTATAGTCAGGTGGTAGTTATTGACAGGTGGTAGGTATAGACAGGCGGTATAGTTATAGACAGGTGGTATAGTTATAGACAGGTGGTAGTTATAGACAGGTGGTATAGTTATAGACAGATGGTAGGTATAGACAGGCGGTATAGTTATAGACAGAAGGTAGATATGAACAGGCGGTATAGTTATAGACAGGTGGTATAGTTATAGACAGGTGGTAGATATAGACAGGTGGTAGTTATAGACAGGTGGTATAGTTATAGACAGGTGGTATAGTTATAGACAGGTGGTAGATATAGACAGGTGGTAGTTATAGACAGGTGGTATAGTTATAGACAGAAGGTAGATATGGACAGGCGGTATAGTTATAGACAGGTGGTATAGTTATAGACAGGTGGGATAGTTATAGACAGGTGGTATAGTTATAGACATGTGGTATAGTTATAGACAGGTGGTAGATATAGGCAGGTGGTAGTTATAGACAGGTGGTATAGTTATAGACAGATGGTAGATATAGACAGGCGGTATAGTTATAGACAGGTGGTATCGTTATAGACAGGTGGTATAGTTATAGACAGGGGGTAGATATAGACAGGTGGTAGTTATAGACAGGTGGTATAGTTATAGACAGGCGGTAGATATAGACAGGTGGTATAATTATAGACAGATGGTAGATATAGACAGGTGGTATAGTTATAGACATGTGGTAGATAAAGACAGGTGGTATAATTATAGACAGATGGTAGATATAGACAGGTGGTATAGTTATAGACAGGTGATAGATATGGTCAGGTGGTAGTTAAGCCAGGTTGGTAACTAGGTATCTAGAAATTATAATTAGGTACATGTAGTCACTATTTACAGATAATTTTTATAGATAGTTGGTTCCCCAGAGAATGTTAATTTGGTTCATTCCATGGTTTCATGCTTTAGGATATTAATACTCAATTTCAATACAAATTTGGACTACACAAAACGGGTGATACGGTACGTGTTAGCAGTATTCAGTCACCTTCAAGCCACAACAACCTTGGTAATTAATGAAACAAAAAAGATTGAAAATAAACATATCTACATACGTACCGTATTACGTACATACGAAAATAGAACCGAGAGCCGTGGAAAACTGACTGATATTTTGTTCCTTGAACTACATCAATAATGTATTAATTTTAAACTGACAGCACCTTAATCGAGATTTGTGTAAACGTCAAACCGCTGTATCACAATGTCTGAAGTCTGTATCACAAAGTCATACTAAAGTCTGTATCCCAAAGTCATACTAAAGTCTGTATCCCAAAGTCATACTAGAGTCTGTATCACAAAGTCAAACTAGAGTCTGTATCACAAAGTCATACTAAAGTCTGTATCACAAAGTCATACTAAAGTCGTGATTTCAAAATATATTCAAGTTGCTTGGTGGATACTTTCATTGTTGTCTCAGGTAAAATATGTCAGTTTGACATCTTCTGTGACAATAAAACGTCTCCATGCGCAATATCGTATAGTTAAAAGTCTTACTATCATGTGTCTCAATCAAACTTTTAATATACGACTGGAATAGAACATTGCTTATTTGTTGATAAATATTGATAGGAATATTAATCCGTCTCAAAATATTAACCAGTTTCCACATCAACCTGGTTTCTATATTACAATAAGAGGACCACAGGGAGGAACAATATACACCCGCCCCATACCAATCAGACATACTAAAATCCTTCTGGTTCATTCATGTTTCTAAAGGTATGACAATATGGAAATATAAGGAGAAGAAACAATACTTTTTCTGTATTACTCGGTTATTTTGAAGACTATTCCTGGAATTTTGTGAAAGGAGAATACATACTAGCCTTGACCATCTTAAACTAAAGTAATACATATTTATCACATATCCTTTATGACCGTCGCAATGGCCTCCCCATTGTACATGTACATAGTTCAAACCATGGATATAGAAGTTGCCAAAAATCTTACACCATTAAAACCTCAGACATCTCTATTTCTTATTAGTTACTGGCAGATTTCTATATTAGAAAAATTGTAAGTATTGACCAAGTCTTATCAGAATCCTGTCATATTTGATAGTAGTGCAAATGCCGTCGACCAATCAGAAAGCAGTATGCTTTAATATTTCTCGCAATTTTAATAAAATGAACTGTTGGATTCAACCCTGGCTAAATTTTACACGGCGGCTCGTATAAAAAGATCAAAACCTTCAGCTTTTTAAAATTTATTGTTTGTTGATGCTAAAATAAAAGAGTTATGGGCTTTTGTGCTGGTAAATATGATGTGATATGAACCTGAACGAGTGATATTAACATAGTTCGCCTCGGTCAATACCACTCTTTCAGGTTCATCACATCATATTCACCATCACAAAAGTCCATAATTGTATAATATTCACTGGATAACCAGTCTACGTGAGTTTTTGAGGACTGGTCACGTGTATAGGATCCGACCAATGTGATTGCGAGAAATTCGCATGCATATAATGATAAATAATAAACGACCTTTGATCACCGAAAGCAGATTATTTGCCGTTGTATAAAATCATTATTTACCAAGTTCCATATAAGAATCCGGTCATATTTGACAAAGTTATTTATTGTGCAGAAACCGTCAACCAATCAGAGCACATTTTGTTAGCAAACTATACGCGAATTTGACGGGTGTATGATAAAAACAATTCAAGTTATGCGTAGAAAAACAACTCAAAACATTTCCTCTTTAAAGATGGAAAACATTAAAGAATTCTGGGATACCTATATTTAATTAATTTCAAGTAAACCTTTGTGCAATATTTTCTTCAGCCTGTATGTATTACGTTTTATCTGCGTTGTTGAATGTATATGGAATTATACAAATTATGTTCAATCGGTAGATGAGTCATTGTGACACGACTTATTTTACATAAATGCTAGTAGGTATGATAATACTGAGGCAACATAATATTATTCTTTTCATATCAGTTCCGTTTATGTTCTGTAAATTCAAACACGTGATAACTGAGTAGTAACATTTGTTTGTAATAGTAGAAAAAAAAGAGTTAAGGAACAAAACTTATTAATAGCTAAAATTTCATGAAGCTTTGGAAACAAATTCAAATAATAGAATTTTAAGGAACATGAAAAAGAGCGCCAACAGCACTATTTGCATTGCTTCTCTGTCATACCGTGCAGTTTTCTTAGTGCTACACACAAACCAAATAGCTTTGAGGAAAACCTTAAATATTCGTTATAAATAATTGAACGAGTTCGCCTGGTGTATTTACCTTCTGCGTGCTGCATTTTTATCATTTCTCAGAGGTACAATTCACTCCGAAAAGACATCAATTACATTTATAATAAAACATCAAAATGAAAACCTATGTAGTCGAGTTACATGGTTAGCTTGACACAGTAGTGTAACTCTTTGAACAGTTACGTACTTCTTAAATTACCTATTTTGAATTGTCCGTTAGGGAACTTAATTACCTATTTTGAATTGTCCGTTAGGAACTTAATTACCTATTTTGAATTGTCCGTTAGGGAACTTAATTACCCTCGTCATTTGTTTGTATCCATACATTGTTCAAAAGCCTCCTGGCTCAATAGTCACATTTCTACAATGAATATTGATACAGGGTCATATTACAATGTTCTGGGGTCCATTTCCACGTTATAATATGGACCGGGACCATTTTCTACTGTTGAAATTATGAAGACGACAAAATTTTCTGGGGTCCATTTCAACGTTGAATATGAACCCGGGGCCATCTTTTGACAATTAAAAATGGAAAAGTGTAATTATTCTCAGGGGTCCATGGTTTTAATGTTGAATATGGACCCGAGTCACTTTTTGGCAATTGAATGTTGAAAGGTTTCATAATTTTCTGGGGTCAATTTTCAACGTGGAATAATATAAGGACCCGGGGCCATATTAACGCATTAAAACCTGAAAATTGTCGAAACGATAAGGGGTCATTTTTAACATTCAATATTGGCTAAGGTCAATTTAACAGTATTAAATTAAAAGACAGTATGAAAAGTACGTCACAATGGCATTTGTACGTCAAAACAGCTGACTGTTTGTTAAGCATTGTACAAGCTTTCTGGGATTTCTTCCGACTTTCTGTAGAAACAGCCATGAATGAGACACCGTATGTTGTTATAGTTGGTGATATTAATGTTGACCTTCTTACAGTAGATAATAATCACTCACTCGTTGATATAATGAACTTTTTTCACCTGACGAACGTTATCGACAGACCGACACGAATTGGACGCACGCGCTGCACACTTCTTGACCCCATTCTTCTATCAGACACTTGTACTTTTACAATAGCCGACATAATAGTGATAGACCGTGAAATTTCGGACCATGAAGCGACATCTGTAGAACTAAATATAGGGACTAAAATTGTTAGAAAATATAAAAGAAAAATATTATGCTATAAAGACGCAGATTACGAACGTTTTAACAGCTTACTTGTAGCAACAGACTGGACTGATCTATTTTTGAGAACCCATTCCCCGGACGACATGTGTGACACCTTTACATCTAGATATTTAGAAATAGCTGATGAGTGTATTCCTTCTAAAGTAGTCACAATCAGACCTAATGACAAACCTTGGTTTAACTCTGACATGAGACGTGAAATTAGGAAAAGAGACAGACTTCTCCATAAATATAAATCCAATCGCACTCCACATAATTTGAACAACTTTAGGAAACAGCGAAATAGCGTTAACAATCTTAAAAAAGGACAAAAGAATTATTTTACGCGGACATTAACGGTCTTTTAGACACTTTTAGTGATACAAATCCCAGAAATGCTTGTAAACTTGTCCGCAGATTAATAAAATCATCTCAAACGTCTGGTAGTATACCGCCATTACGGAGTGCGACTGGAAACATAGAAATGGATGACGACATAAAGACTAACATACTTAATGACTACTTTGCTTCTATTTCTACTATCGACGATACTGACACAGACGTACCTGTTATAGAATCCAGAACAGACTCGACTATCTCAGACATACCCTTTAATATTAATGACATTATTGACATACTCAAAACTTTAAAAATTGGTAAAGCTGTAGGAAATGATACAATTAGTCATAATATGTTAAAGAACACTGCTAATTCAGTTGCTTATCCGCTATCTTTAATCTTTCGTTCTTCTTTGGAGACTGGATCTTTCCCCAGACAATGGAAGCTTGCTCTAGTGATGCCAATTTTTAAAAAAGGAGATAAACAAGACCCCTCAAATTATAGACCTATTGCATTGCTAAGTACTGTTGGTAAGGTTTTTGAAAGATTAGTTGCTAAACATTTACATAACTACCTTTTAGAGAATTCTCTAATATATAAGTATCAGTCAGGTTTCCAACCAGGTCATTCTACCGTACACCAGCTTATAAAAATATACCACAACTTGTGCGACAATCTTGAAAAAAAGCAACCCACCTGTTTAGTCTATTGTGATATTTCTAAGGCATTCGATCGAGTGTGGCACAGGGGGCTGGGGGTGAAAATAGCTAGCTATGGAATATCGGGTAAGTTATTGGAAAGGTTAATTGATTATATTACAAATAGATCTCAACAAGTATTTTTTGGAAACAGTAAATCCTCTGTTATGACAACTAATGCAGGAGTACCTTAGGGTTCAGTCTTAGGTCCGTTGTTGTTCATACTTTATATTAATGATATAACAGATAATTTAGAAAGCTTATCAAATTTTTTTGCAGATGATACTTCTCTATTATGTTCAGATAAATCCCCACAAATATTAGAACAAAAAATTAATAACGATCTAAGAAATATTCAATTGTGGGCTGATAAATGGTTAGTTAGTTTTAATCCTGCAAAACCGAGGCTTTACTTATTTCTAATATAGAACTAGATCACCTGATTGAAATAGATTTTAATAATATCAGTATAGACTTTGTTGATAACCATAAACATCTGGGAGTATTCATCGATGCTAACTGTAAGTGGAGCTACCATATTGACAATATTTGTAAAAAAAGTAGTCAAGAAATTAGGTGTTCTCCGTAAATTGAAATATAATCTAAACCGCCATACATTAAATAAGATATATAGATCGTTTATACTTCCTATTCTAGAATATTGCTGAGAAGTTTGGGATGGTTGTTCTCTTACTGATACAGACAAGTTAGAAAAGTTACAATTAGAGGCAGGACGTATTGTCTCCGGTTTACCTTCCTATGCTAGTAGACAATCTATATATACTGAAACGGGATGGGAATCCCTAGCCCACCGAAGGTCCCGTCGGAAACTGCAATTATTTTATAAAATTGATCATAATATTACTCCTAACTATCTAAACACTCTACTACCTCCTCTTGTCGAAAATGCTCGATATAATCTTAGAAACGCCGAAAACTACAACCTGCCTAACAACAGACTAGAGTTATCTAACATGTCTTACTTTCCTTCTACTATTAGACTCTGGAATCAGTTAACTTTAAGTATATGGCATAGCTCATCTTTTTCATCGTTTAAAAATGCCACTAGAGACAAACATTTGCCCCATGTACCCAATTACTTTTTCTACGGTGATAGAAAAAATAAGATCCTGCATACAAAACTAAGAAACCGTTCTAGCACTTTGAAAAACGATCTATTCCGAGTTAACCTGGTTGATGACCAACGTTATATGTGTGGTTACCCTATTGAAGACACCTTCCATTTCTTTTTTACTGTGATAATTATGTTGAACAGAGAATTAAACTTTATCGTGAACTGAATGCATACATCCCCCTTACATTGAATCTACTTCTTTTTGGAGATATAACAATTTCGGAACAAGAAAACAAAATTATATTCATGAATACTCAGCAATATATACAAGACTCGAACAGATTTTAACACCCTTCACCCCTCAAAATCGACATCTTTATTAATACATGTATCTTATTAATACTAATAGATTGACAACACGAGTTGCAACATACAAATATACGTATATATATATATATAATGAAGTCGTGTGTTTGGTCTTTCTCTGTGCGGACGGACTAGTTGAAACGGAAATACCAGCAAGAACGGAGTAAACAGGAGGAAGTTATAATAGCACGGGATGTGATGAACATTGATCAGAAGAAAGTTGTGAACAGCGAATAGTATAACTAGTCCGTTCGCATGGAGAAGGAACAACCACGTGGTCTGATATATATTTTCTTAAATCTACAGTCTTGTTGCAGTACTTATCTAGAACTCTTAAAAATCTTATCCTCTAACCCCTTCTTCCCTCTCTCTCTCCTCCCCTCTCACCATCCCCCTATCTCTCTCTCTTCCTTTATCTACATGTGCATGTTTATATTTGTGCGCATGTGTGTGGTTCGGTGCGTGAATGTGTGGGTGTATGTATGTCACTGATTGATTAATTTATAATACATAGCTTATTTACGTAGTTCTGCCATCATGAAATTTTGTTAATTTTTTTTTATTATTGTACAGGGAAAGGGCTTGATATAAGTTGTAAAAACTTGTGCCCAATTCCATTGCTATGTAAAAAAGGCAATAAAATATGTTTAAAACAAGCATCCATTCTTCCTTTATGCTAATTTCTGAGCCCAATGACATTTTTAATAATGTACGTCTAATTTTGAGGAAAGGATTTTAGTTGAACTTCTGACTGCTGTGATAATTTAAACAGTTGAGGTCAAACTAGAAGAAGGTAGGTATCATGGAACTAGCTTGGACATAGATTTGTTAATGTCTGAACCCTGTTATAGTGTCTTATAGGGGGGGTGTACATGTTTGTGTAGTGTTACATTTTACCAGGTTTAAGGAAAAAAGAAATTGAAACAAAACAATGATTTAAATAGAATTATGCAAAGCCTCGTTATGAAATTATCACAAAATTAAACAATATACAATTGTAACGTAATAACAATTACCACCTGAGCACATAATTACAACAAACACGTGACAACACCATCACAACAAACACGTGACAACACCATCACAACAAAAACGTAACAACACCATCACAACAAACACGTGACAACACCATCACAACAAACACGTGACAACACCATCAATACAAACACGTGACAACACTATCACAACAAACACGTGACAACACCATCATAACAAACACGTGACAACACCATCACTACAAACATGTGACAACACCATCACAACAAACACGTGACAACATCATTCATTACAACAAACACGTGATAACGTCATTTCGATTAGCAGGTGATCTTATCATGATAAAGAGTACGTGACCACATCATTACAACAATCACGTGATAACAGAGTTTAAATAAACACATAAGCACGTGATCACTACAAACACGTGACCACATCATTACAACAAATAACAGACACGTGATCACGTCATCACAATGAACACCTGACAACATCATTACGATGAACATGTGATAACATCATTACAACAAACTGTTAACACGTGACCACATCATTACAACGAACACGTGACCACATTATTACAACAAACACGTGATCACATTATTACAATATACACGTGATCACATTATTACAACAAACACGTGATCACATCATTACGATGAACAGGTGATCACATCATTACAACAAACTGTTAACACGTGACCACATCATTACAACGAACATGTGACCACATTATTACAACGAACACCTGATCACATCATTATAACAAACACGTGATCACATCTTTATCACAAACACGTGATCACATCATTATAACGAACACCTGATCACATCATTACAACGAACACCTGATCACATCATTATCACAAACACTTGATCACATCATTATAACAAACACCTGATCACATCATTATAACAAACACGTGATCACATCATTATCACAAACACGTGATCACATCATTATAACGAACACCTGATCACATCATTACAACGAACACCTGATCACATCATTACAACGAACACGTGATCACATCATTATAACGAACACGTGATCACATCATTATAACGAACACCTGATCACATCATTATAACAAACACGTGATCACATCATTACAACAAACACGTGATCACATCATTATAACAAACACGTGATCACATCATTATAACAAACACGTGATCACATCATTATAACAAACACGTGATCACATCATTATAACAAACACGTGATCACATCATTATAACAAACACGTGATCACATCATTATAACAAACACGTGATCACATCATTATAACAAACACGTGATCACATCATTATAACAAACACGTGATCACATCATTATAACGAACACCTGATCACATCATTATCACAAACACGTGATCACATCATTATAACAAACACCTGATCACATCATTATAACAAACACGTGATCACATCATTATAACGAACACGTGATCACATCATTATAACGAACACCTGATCACATCATTATAACAAACACGTGATCACATCATTATAACAAACACGTGATCACATCATTATAACAAACACGTGATCACATCATTATAACAAACACGTGATCACATCATTATAACAAACACGTGATCACATCATTATAACAAACACGTGATCACATCATTATAACAAACACGTGATCACATCATTATAACAAACACGTGATCACATCATTATAACAAACGCGTGACCACATCATTATAACGAACACGTGACCACATCATTATAACGAACACCTGATCACATCATTATAACAAACACGTGATCACATCATTATAACAAACACGTGATCACATCATTATAACAAACACGTGATCACATCATTATAACGAACACCTGATCACATCATTATCACAAACACGTGATCACATCATTATAACAAACACCTGATCACATCATTATAACAAACACGTGATCACATCATTATAACAAACACGTGATCACATCATTATCACAAACACGTGATCACATCATTATAACAAACACCTGATCACATCATTATAACAAACACGTGATCACATCATTATCACAAACACGTGATCACATCATTATAACAAACACCTGATCACATCATTATAACAAACACGTGATCACATCATTATAACAAACACGTGATCACATCATTATAACAAACACGTGATCACATCATTATAACGAACACCTGATCACATCATTATCACAAACACGTGACCACATCATTATAACAAACACCTGATCACATCATTATAACAAACACGTGATCACATCATTATCACAAACACGTGATCACATCATTATAACAAACACCTGATCACATCATTATAACAAACACGTGATCACATCATTATAACAAACACGTGATCACATCATTATAACAAACACGTGATCACATCATTATAACGAACACCTGATCACATCATTATAACAAACACGTGATCACATCATTATAACAAACACGTGATCACATCATTACAACAAACACGTGATCACATCATTATAACGAACACCTGATCACATCATTATCACAAACACGTGATCACATCATTATAACAAACACCTGATCACATCATTATAACAAACACGTGATCACATCATTATAACAAACACGTGATCACATCATTATAACGAACACCTGATCACATCATTATAACAAACACGTGATCACATCATTATAACAAACACGTGATCACATCATTATAACAAACACGTGATCACATCATTATAACAAACACGTGATCACATCATTATAACAAACACGTGATCACATCATTATAACAAACACGTGATCACATCATTATAACAAACACGTGATCACATCATTATAACAAACACGTGATCACATCATTATAACAAACACGTGATCACATCATTATAACAAACACGTGATCACATCATTATAACGAACACCTGATCACATCATTATAACAAACGCGTGACCACATCGTTACAACGAACACCTGATCACATCTTTACAACAAACACGTGATCACATCATTATAACGAACACCTGATCACATCATTATAACGAACACCTGATCACATCATTATAACAAACGCGTGACCACATCATTATAACAAACACGTGATCACATCATTATAACGAACACCTGATCACATCATTATAACAAACACGTGATCACATCATTATAACGAACACCTGATCACATCATTATAACGACGCGTGATCGCATCATCATTACAGGCACGCGATCACGTCATCACAATGGACACGTTATTACATAATTACAACCAACAAGTAACTACATACTCTACATGTAATTTAAATGTAGCGATGACGCTATTGACTTTTTAACTAATTTTTTCTCCGTCATGGTTAGCCTATTAGTACATGTAATATGTTCAAACCCATTTACTGAAAACTGTCAATTGCCTTAAAGGCATATATTGCAAGTATGATGTGTTGTTTTTTTCTCTAACAATAGCAAACAATCATACAATGAAGAAGATCTTACTAACATTGTGTAGCAATTCAAACAATTAAATGGTGTGATCACTTGTTATAACCTTAGACGACACGGAGAGGACACCCATAGATCCATGTCGTCTACCTTCACTGACTTCAGTAACATCAAACGTACTATAAAACTTCGTTTAAGACATAAATCTAAGCAATGTTTACTTTGAGTCCGGTACTACTCGGCAGATAATACTCAGGGAGGATTTGCTTAATTTCGGTATGTTAGGTAAGTATATTAGTATATGTTAGATGACTTCAGTTTAAAATCAGCTAAAAAAACATAATTTACACAATGGTTTATGGTTTTAACGGAGTTTGATAACCCGGAAGTCCGCTCTCCGGACAGAATATTAAGTACTGATGTACTTATAATGGTATTGGACAGCGTACATGATCCGTTAATACATTTGTTTTTTGTTATTTCTTCAAAAACAAAAGCGTACGAAAGGCAGCATGCGAATTACCTATAATACTGCACAATCCGGAACCACATGCTGTGTATTGAGAGCAGAAAAGAAAGATAAAAAGTAAAATCCCCACTGAAAATATGTCTTTGGACAGAACGACACGACCCCTTTAAACAAGCCGCCCAAGAAGCCTACATCTCATACCTGTTATTGAATGGTAAATGCGAAAGTCTAGGCAATTGAAATATTCACCACATTGATTTGACCTTGACCCTGAATATCGGTTTATGTAACCTAATTGAACACTAGTGGCCGCCATTAAACACAAGCAGGTCAATGACTTAATGTCTAGCAATTCTTGAAAAGAGGTTGTTTGAAGTTTTTGACGATTTATGTGACCTTGAATGTGGATCAAGATAAGATATTTTAGCAGACTTGATAGTCCATCTCCACAGCAAGCTAATGGGAATACGTCACTCAAAGCCTCATTGTTATTAAAAGAAGATGGTTTAAGTTGTTTCACTCATTTTAGCCCTACAACCTTTAAAAGCGGTCAAGGTAATTAAAAACATGTTAGCATTTCACCGTAGTAATTTACAGACATCCGTCACTCTGGGTTTCCGAGCGCCGTAAAACAAGTCGTTCGGATTCGATTTTTAATCATTTTATTTTTTTTTGACCTTGAAAGAAGACCTAGGTAGTTTATTTTGACAGTTTTGATGGCACGGCTTTTACAATATTATGCTACACGGCAAATATAATTACCCCTGGCCTAGTACTACATGACGAAGTCATTTGTAGTTTTTCGACAGATTTGATCATTTTGACCTTGAATGCAAGCCATAGTCATTGTCTGAACAAACGTTCTTTCAAATCGCACGACCCTAGACCTTCTGGATCTTAAGAAGAAGTCGTTCGAATAAAAACGACGAACGCAGCGCTTCGTGCCAAAAAAAGCAGAACCTTTTCTTAATCTGTCTAATGGGAAAAGTATATCTCTTTAAAACATCCATGAACCTCTATCGCAAGTTATCAACGATTACAGCTGGATCGACATCGCTTTGACATTTGAGCATAGTTCGATTACCGCGTACGTAGAACTGCGTGTTAGATGCCTGCCGTGTCTGTGTGACCAGAGCGTGAATTCTACATATTACTGGCTGTCATCATGTAGTTAACGTTGAAATCACTACCGCATTCCACTACGGTGGGATTTACGGCCGATGTAATGTGCTATAATTAGCATATCGAGAGAACTTTAAAAGTAAAGACGTTAACATATCAGCATGGAGATATAGGACTCAATACCACTTTATTTTTAAAGCTAATGTGTCATCAATGGGGGAAACAAATCTTCATTTAAGAGGCTTTTAATTCAAAAAGACTAACAAACAAACAAGTAAGACTAACAAAACTATTGTCAGTTTTAAAGCTGGATATGTATCTTTGAATAATAATTCTTGCTGTTTTCACAATCAGAATTGTTAAGGTTTGGCCTTGACACCAGGTGTCGATCCAGGTTTTCGTCATAGGGGTGGGGTGGCTTAGGTTTAATTTACACAGTGCAGTTTTTATAACGCGAATAGAGTACCTCCTATAAGGGCCGCGGACACATGACATAAGGACTTTATATATATATAGTTGAATCGGAATTTTCTGATAAGCATTGGACAGTGATTTATAAACATGTCTTTAATTCTAAAGATATCGATACGTCTCTGTACTTGGGCGTTGAAGGTTTTGTATACTATGACACTGAAGAGACCGTATGTAATATATCTATAGCTGTTTACGCTAGATTGTAACTAGAATTAGCCCCTCGATCGTCTCTAGAACAATGGGAAATATACTCTAATAATTTTGATGACTTGGATGTCTGATTCTAACTTCTCAAACTAGGGGGATATACGTGAGTAGTAAAATGCAGCCTATACATTCTTCTTAATAAACACTATTGCAAAGAATCAGTCCTATATTTTGATCCATCACTAACTTTTGTTAGAAAATCCAGCTAGACCCGTATTAAACGAACGGAACCCGAAAGAAAGTGTATGTTCAAAATGTACCGTCGTTACCGCAAATGTGAAGCTGTCTCAGGGGAGAGAACTCAGACAGTTTATAAAACTATCTCGCAATAATGTTTGGTAGAACAAAACTCAAGTACAGTTACAGTACCATCTTTTTTTCTAAATTCACACTATCTTTTTTTAAAGACATTCTGCTTCTTTATCAGTTCACTACAGTAATTAATAAAACTTGTGAATAAGCAATCAGATTCCTCACAGAATACAATACATCTCCACAAACACAGGCATACACACAAGACTAGAAGTAAGCGCCTGATAAGTCAGCTCCTGCGAATTGTATTGATTGTATACACTGTATATCTATGTAATGTAAAGCGCTTTATAGTGGCTTAGGTTAGCTACATTGTAGATAGGGCGCTATGTCAAATGCTATATATTATTATTATTACAGAATCACTAGAAACAGACCGTCTACACGTCTAAGCAGACGAGGGTTACGTCCCTTAGTCGTCCACACCTTTGTAGCCTCTAATAGGCTTACTGATTAGTTTGATTAAGTTTAGCTATCTGGCAGGACCCAGTTTGTTAATCTGAACTAAGTTAATTACACATTTATATAAATTTTCATCTTTTTATCTTATGATCGATAAATAAAGCGTGGTCAGTGCGCCACTTGCGAAAGTTTTTTTGCATTAATTACTCAAAATTTGAATATTGCATACGAAAAACTTACTTTTTCATATCATTTATCCGATGTTCATGACAAATGCCAGTCCAAAATGATATTTAAGTTAAAAATACTTTGGGCATGCAAAATCGAATTCTGCATGTGCCAAAAATAATACTGTGTATGCAAAAATATTTTGGTATATACATTACCAATTTTTGTATACTGCAACATTATTCAGCTGTAATGCACTTGCCGCGCAATACCACTTCACAACTTTATTAAGAAAATCAGAAAGACAGGTTGCCAAGGGGGCGCGTTCCAGTAGTATCGAGGCAAGTCTCCCTGTTGTATTTCACTTGCAGCACCGGGTAAAGGATCATCTAATTCACTGCAGATGTAGGTTGATGAGGACAAAGGACGAGATTTATGATAACCATTACGATTTCGCCGATACATATGCTATATCTTTAGGTGATATGAATGTATGTTTTTAATTATGTTCGTTAGAGTGCCTTGTAGTTTTGTAGTCACTACCCTCGTTCTCGACGTTAGGACGCGAGATTAGTAGGAATCGACCTAGATGTACATGGCGGGTGTCGTCGATGATGCAGAAGACGCTTACCCTTCCGGAACACCTTGTCTTATTCTCATTTATAAATTTTCAAATATCTCTATGTAAATCTTTTCTTTGTTTATATTTTGACCTTTTGACTAACTTGTTAGAAGGAGGTCAAGGTCATTTCCGTTCTCAAACTTTGTTGGGTTTTAAACGACAAGCTACCAGTCACATTTTAAGAGTCTATACCTATCAGTTCTTCAGAAGAAATCGTTGTAAGTATTTGACAATTTTTACCCCTGTGACCTTGTAAGAATGTAAAGGTCATTTTCATTCTTAAACTTTGATGAGCTCTTACCAACGAAACTAACAGCTACATGACCAAGACTCTATACCTTTCAGTTCTTCAGAAGAAGTTTTTTTTTAAGTATTTGATACTTCTGACGTGATATTAAAAGGAGGTCAAGGTAATTTTTGTTCTCAAACTTTGATGGGCTTTTAACTACAAAGCTACCAGCCACATATCAAGCTCTATACCTTTCAGGTATCCAGAAGAAGTCGTTTTAAGTATTTGACACTTTTGACCCCAATGATCTTGAAAGGAGGTCAAGGTCATTCTCGTTCTCAAACTTTGATGGGCTCTAACCAACAAAGCTACCAGCAACATATTAAGATTCTATACCTTTCAGTTCTTCAGAAAAAGTTGTTTTAAGTATTTGACACATTTGACCCCTCTGACCTTGAAAGGATCAGTGTCATTTTCATTCTCAAACTTTGTGTGGCTTTTAACAATGAAGCTACCAGACACACATTAAGATTCTATACCTTTCAGTTCTTCAGAAGAAGTCATTTCAAGTATTTGACACTTTTGACCCATGTGACCTTGAAAGTAGGTCAAGGTCGTTTTTGTTCTCAAACTTTGTTCGGCTCTAACCAACAAAGCTATCACCCAAATATCATGACTCAAGGCCTGTCCATTCTTCAGAAGAAGTTGTTCAAAGGAAAAGTTGATGGACATTTCATTGTGAAATCGTAAAACTTCTGTTCATCAAACCAATAATCCTCGAATGGTTGTAATGAGCATCAACTGAAAACTGTAAAATATCCATGTCACATTGGATGGTTGTGATGAGCATCGACTGAAAACTGTAAAATATCCATGTCACATTGGATGGTTGT